>NW_010293054.1:0-16921 GCF_000700745.2 Antrostomus carolinensis | reverse complement strand
CCCCCGCTGGACTCTCTCCAGAAGATCCCCATCTCTCTTGAACTGGGTGACCCTGAATTGGACACCAGGGCAGAGTAGAGGGGGAGGAGAACCTCCCTCGACCTGCTGGTCACACTCTTCTTATTGCACCCCAGGAGACCATTGGCCTTCTTGGCCACAAGGGCACATTGTTGGTTCATGGTCGACTGGTCATCCACCAGTACTCCCAGGTCCTTCTCTGCAGGGCTGCTTTCCAGCAGGTCACACGCTGCAGCTCAGGAGCATCCAAGAGCCCTGGCCTTTTTTTTTTTTTTTTTTTTTTTGTTAATATCTAGAGCAATGCAGCTGGGGGATAAAATGGGTCATCTTTGTTCATCGCAATTTATAGACTCACAATTGTTCATCTTCACTGCGTGCAGAGTGATCGCAAAGGCTGGGCATGTAGGATGGGTGATGTTCCCAGCACACGAACTAAATTCTGTGCAGGAATTTGGTCAAGTTCCTTAAATCTGCAGCATCCAGGACGCCTCGCTTTTCCATAACACATGAGTAAACTGTTCATCCAAGCTTAGAAATAGCGAAACACCCCAGCAAGAAACAAGTAACTACTGAGAATGGATGGAATTTCTGCAATGTCATATAACCATATTCCCATTTAGCAAAACAATTAATACAAAAACCATATCCATGCTCAGCAAGACCATCACTGGCTTGCTTTCTTTTTTTAAGAGTACAGTTGCTTCCCTGCAGTGCCAAAGGTTCATTTCACCACCATCACAGTCCTGTCAAACCTGCCTGCACAGTGTGGATGTAGACATGGCCGTAAGAAAACTCACTTTGCTCAGGGCTCCAAGAGGAACATGAAGAACCAGCCTAAAAACACAAGTCAAATATCCCAAGCAACAAGGGCACCAAAGCTGCCTGGCACCTGCCCTAGCTAATTTGACTATACTTGAAATTTAATCAAAGTTTCTCACTCCACATTCTTGCCTCTGCGGTAACTAAAATAAAGAAATACATCAAAACACAACGTTTATTTTAACTTAGCAGGTCGGCAGAGATGGAAAAAAAAAGAAGGAAGCTACATTTCAGTAGTGTCACTGGAAATAAATCAAACCAAATCCTAAAGGTCTGATCCAAAGAAAACTTGGATTTTAAGCCATACCAAATTCTCCAAACAAACAGACAATATTCTGGATGAAATGCAGATGTCTGTTTGCCTGCTGGTTTGAAAGAAGTAAAAAAAAAAAAAAAAGAAAAAACCCAAGAAAACCCAAAAAAACCCTTTCTGCTCATATACCTCAGATCTAAATGTCTGGGAAGATCTTCTGGGCCCTAAAAACTCAGTAGGTGCTGGGATTGGTACCTTCAGCCCTGTTAGGATGATGCTCAATGAAAAATCCAGCTCTGCCTGCAATGAAAAATGAGCTTCAAACCAGAACATAAAGTCTTTTTCCTACAATATGTGGGGAGAAAGAGCATCCATTTGACATTTCACCCAGGGCTTGCTCTAACACTCTTCTAATTTTCTTTTTCTTTTTATTTATTGGTTGTCCAAGGAAGTTGTGGATGCCCCCTCCCTGGAAGTGTTGAAGACCAGACTGGATGATGCTTTGAGCAACCTGGTCTAGTGGAAGGTGTCCCTGCTGCTGGCAGGGGGGTTGGAACTGGATGAGTTTTAAGGTCCCTTCCAACCCAAACCATTCTATGATCCTATGATTCTATTAAAGCTTTTTTATTAGAAGCCTCTGAAGTCAGCTGAAGAACTTTTCCTCACTCACCCCTTTTGCACCAGAGCATGTTAACCGCTCTCAGTTGCCCTTGGGGTGCAGAGGGCTGGATTCCTGACCGGCCACCTGGAACAGGTAGGGTGAGTCTGATTTTGGGAGGAGGCTGCCCTCTTTTCTTTTGTGTTTGTTTGTTGGGTTGTTTGGTTGGGTTTTTTTCTTTCTTTAAGGGTTAGGAAATACTTCTTTCGAATTACTAAACTGGAAATAATTTTTAACACTTGTGTTTTTCCCCAATATCACCGGTAGAATGCAGAACAACCTGGCTGATGCTTAACTGGAAGGCAGCCATTGCTTTGGGTTGAGCATTGATCAAAACACTGAGGACAGAAGGAGCAGGGAAGCAGGGAACATCCACATCAGCTTGTACTTAGCTTAGCACGACACAGCAAGACACGACATTTGCTCTGCATGGAAACACCCTTTTCCTGAACCAATTTTATCCTATAACAAAGAGAGACTGTGCACTGCCAGTTGTATATAGAAGTTCAAGAACAGCAGCTGACAGATGAAGTGTTCTCCATCAGCAGTTGACCTTATCACATTTACCTTTTGTCCTGTTCACCAAGTTCTTCCTCCTCCTGGGATCATTGAAACAAGCCAGGAAATGAATGCATGAGAAAGTTTTGCTCCGAAGGTGCAGGTTGTTGAAAACATTCTTTACCTAAACTCTGAAGGGGAAGGACAAGGTATGTCAACTGCCCTTCTGCTTCCATCACTTCCAAGCACGTATTGTACTGTGACCAGAACTTCCACAAGCCAACAGACTACAAGAAACAACCAAACCTCCATGATAACGCCAACCCTCCCACCTCCTCATCCAGCCACTTCACCACCTCCTTCCTGGACATCTCCATCCCAGCACATTGATCCATGCACATCCAAACAGTGTCACGTTAGCTTGCTTAACTTTGCTTGCCTTACTTTTATGACACTGCAAAGCACAGCTGACGTAAACTCAAGGCACTGAGACCCACAAAAAATAAAATTCCAATTGAACTAAAATATTATTTCTAAACTAAAAAAAAAAATATTGTGAATATGTTATTAATATTTAAAGGTTTTCCAAACCAGGTTATCTAGGATCTCAAGCTGCCCATTCTCTGAGAAAACAGAAATGTCCTCTTCCCTAAGGCAGCACTTGCATTGTCTACTCCCTGCATGGATGCACAACCCCTAAGTGGGTTTTACTTAAAATGAAGACAATTAACAAAACAAAAAGTTGGTGTCTTGGAAGCTGGAGAAAAGCATTTCTCTGGCAAATCCACCTTAAAAACCAAACAGAGGCTGTGACTGAACATCAGAATCAATCCCAGGGAGGTAGATCAGGTGATGCCATCAGACACAAGTGGGAATCTGCATCCCAAAACAGGGTTGATGTGAGTTTTAGCAGGGACAATCCACTCCCCATCAGTAGGAAAAATTTATGAATCCTTAACCTGAAAAATATTTTCTATTGAGCTACCTCTAATATCTAGAAGCCACCATCTATTAACTGTATCTATTTTATTTTTTTATGGTTATAAGTCTTAAAACCAACATATGTTCTCATAAAAATACTGCACATTCAAAAAGCCACAAAATTTATCTTTATTGAATATATAATTTTAAGAAGACCATCTGAACTATTCATGTGACTACCATTGCCTTTCCATTTACACCATTGAGCAAAGAGAGATCTCCTTCATTTATTTTTTTAAAGTTCAAATCATACTTTCCAAATGAGGAAAGCAACGTATTCACCTGAAAAACCCAGAGTCACAAGTTGCTTAAAACCATTTTTTCTTATTCAGAAGGAGCAGTCAAAGAGGATTGAGTGAGGTCTAAATATCAACTCAAGCGTAACACAAACAAAGGAAAAAGAAAAAGAAAAAGAAAAAAAAAGAAAAAGAAAAACACAGTGCTGGCCCAGAACACTCTGGCTTGTGTTACACACAAGGTCAGCATGGGAGAACACACACCAGGCATCAAAATTCAGAGTAAATCATAATGACCCACCAGGTACAGTCTTCTGGCTTTCTCTACTCAGAGACACAGGCAGGGATTTAAGACTCCAAAGAAGCCTTTGAACAGCCCCCAGGGGCAATGGGAAATAAAAATCATCCAGAAAGACAGCTGGGAAACATGGCAAGAGAAAGAACCAGTCCATTTCAGGAGAACTCATTTCCATAAGATAAACAGAGAATATCAAAGGATGCATCAGAGGACCTTGTTCAGCCACCCAAGGGATTGGAGGCTCACAGAAATCAGAAGAAATGTTTATCAGGCACAGAGCTCGTGGCAATGGAGTTGAGGAGCAACAAAACTTGCACAATACCCCATAAAGATGAGGAAGGAGCAAGATCAACACCATAAAACATTTTGGAGAGGAGATTCGTTCTTATTCCACTGTGAACACAGGTGAGCTCTGCACTGAGCATCAGCATTAGTGGTGATGGTACCACTGTGGTAACAGGGTTCTTGGGAACACCTCGAGGCAGACCAGGAGGGGCAAGTTCCATATTGGGTTTGAGGATGTCAGTCCTAGAGAAGCTGGAGGACCAGTGAGCTTTTTCTGGCATCCATCAAGAAGTGCTATTTAAAGAAGGACAAAGGGCTACCTTGTCCTCGCCAAAGAGGAGCAGATGGGCAACAACAACACACAACAGGTCTTGGGAGATCTGCACTGAGAAGGAGGCCATCTGTGCTCTACCATCTCAGAACACACCTCCAAGCCCTCTAAAGCTGCACTGATATATTGTGAGGATTATAGGATAACAGGAGAGGAAGACGCAAGGCAAGGGTCCACTGAAAATCCTATCTGAAGAAATGCTGCTCAGGTCAGTCATAACCCTACCCAGCTCTCAGGAATGGAAATGAAGGGGTAGGAGAAAAAAAAGAGCAGCCTCTCTGCTAGGGACTGATTGGAACAGCCAGACAAAAAGCTAATGACATTGTTTGTAGGATTAATTAACGCTCCTGTTATCAAAACATCAGAGATTCCAGGCAGGATAGCTCTCATGACCTCATGTTCCCAAAAAGGCAGCTAAGAAGAGATCCAATGGGTGGGAAGAGACAGATGTGACCAAGTGCATAGACACAAATGAGAGACACCCCGAGATTGAGATCTCCAGAGCTCTGATGATACAACACAGGTCAGGCAAACCCAGTCCGTTGATACCATGACAGTGAATTCACCTCCTGCACAAACCAATGTATTGGAAGAGCTGTCTGAGGTTGGAGAGAGCCTGAAGAAATATCAGTAATTATGGTCTTCATTACATTCATTTTATACGTCCCATGAGATATTTCTGCTGTGGAATTCACCTAAGCCTGATTCCCAACAAATCTTCTCCTCTTCATTGGTGCTTGAAGGACGTGCCCAGAACCACCTCTCACTTGGCAGCTCTTCTCATGGGGGTTTGAGGAAGGAAGTGCTCCTCTTGCCACAGCTACTCCAGGAAGACTCAGACCTATCCTTCAAGAGCATGTGTGCACCAGATTGGTCCAAGGGGTGGGAGATATGTCGCTGAACCTAACATGAAGCTCTTTTGTTTCTGTGGCACACACATTAAAGGGGCTCTGCACAGCTACTGCCTATCTGATGACTAGAAGGAATTTCTGGACCACCTACACAGATGAATGTCAAAAACTCCAGAAAATAATCATTAATTTAACAAGAAATATTTTCATCTATGAATCAGCAACATGTGTGTGTTTGGAAAATGGGTAAAGAGCAGCAGATTTCTTGGTAGAGGATAAAACTGATCTTGTGGTAGAATTTGGCCCATTCAGTTTAGTCCTTTAATTACAGATGCAGCCAATTAACTGTTCTTAAAAAAAATACCTATTTAGGTTCTACTTAGACAAAAAAAAAAAAAAGGAGAACTATCTATCAGGGAGCCTGGAAGTATCAACAGACAGGAAATTATATGGTTACACCTAATTTAGGTATTGAACAGTCTACTGGAGTTTCCATCTCCTGTCTTCCCCCAGGACCGTATTAACTGTGATGAGCTGTATGATGGAAGGTATCTGATGGAGTTGTGAAACTAACTGTACACATTGGAATGTAGCAGCAAAACACCCATAATATGGATTTTGAGATTTAATGAAAAATGCTGTAGAATTTTAAAGAAGTGACTATGAAAGTGAGTCTCACAAACATGAAATACTAATCCCAGTTTAGTCTTGATTTAACTTTGCTGGATGTAAAACAAATGGAGTTATATCAGGTTGAAATTTAACCTACTATTCTTTTGGGCTGTTTCCTGTTCACACTAATTATTGTACCCTGAGCAAAGGTTTCCCTTAGGTGGGAAACAGGCAGAGGGGCGAATTCCTAAGAAACAAAAATCTTATTTTAATTTAATAGCTTCCTAGTGATAAAAGAATGCAGAGAGAAATAGAAGAAATTTAGACTAAAGAAACAATGTTTTAAGCAGAACAAACATCACCCAGAGTTGTTTTCCATGTTACCACCAGCTCTTTATAGACCCAATCCAGCCTGGTGACAGTGGCAAGAAAGGCTGCTGTTAACTTCAAGGAGAACAAGAATAGACTCTAGAATTGAACAATATCCCCAAAATTCCTCTCTAAAGGTCTTTGTGAAGTGTCTGCTTCTGAACACAAACCTCTGCAATGTCAAACACTTCAAAGGAGAGTTGAGAACTCCCTAGGGTATGCTCCTCTCAATGGGAATAGAAATGGGAGTAACAAGCACGTGGAACCAGGTGCAAAAAGTGAGTAGCAAAGACCCCAGAGACGACCAGGATGGAAATTCAAGTCAGGGTCAGGCACATGTTGCACAACCCAAGCAAGAAGGTGGTGGTGCCGAGATTGGGGTTGGAGCATCAATCGACAGCAGCGTCCACGTCCCGCACTGTATCTAGAAAGAGTCATTGTTTTACACTCTGCCCTCCCCAAAGATGCTTGCAAAGTACAGTACAAAATGTCTTTAATCAAGAAGAAAACAAAGTGACAGCTTAATTACGATGCAGAATCAATTTTAACGGCTCTTTAAGGATACATACCGCATGCACAATGTAGGTATTCTGTAAATTGTTGTGGCATAATAAAATGATTAGGGGGATACATATTTTTTTTCTGGGCTTTTATTTAGTCTTTTGCTCTGCAATCCCCAGCTAGTAAGACTAGTAAAGTATTTATTCACTCAGGAAGATAAATAAGCCAAAAGCAAAAGCCTTTTCCAGACAAATCCATATTCCCCCCCGCCCCTCTTTCCTCTGCAGACACCTCAGCATCTCTCTCAAAGAGGGCAAAATTTCAAAGCGTTTCTGTAATCAAAGAGAAGGGCTTGAATTTCAGAAGTGAGGGCAGGCAGGGCGGCAGGGCTGTTAGAAAGCGATGAATTAAGCAGGCGAGGGGACGTTGGCCAAACATCCTGTGCCTGGCACCAACTGCACAGAGCCACACATCCACCACGGGGAGGAAAATGGTCAGTTCTTCCAGTGGAAACCCAGACATTTATCTCCACCTTCCAGCAGCCCAAGTCCATAACACAAGCTTAGCCCTGACTTGTCGAATATTAGGATGGGTATCTTGACCCGCATCTTGTTTCAGATTCATGAGTCCAAGTTACACTGGGGGTTATTCCCTTGATCTGACTTCAGAACAAGGCGAAAAGACATCAGAGACTCTGCTAGAGCAACCCCTCTCCTGGGGACAGTCACAAAATTTCAGCCAAGTGACTTTCAGCAGCTCTAACCAGAAATACAAACAGAAAAATGATCATAATGTGTTTATGTCAACATAAAACGATGAAATCATATGAAACTTAAAAAAAAAAAAAAAAAAAAAAAAGAATGAAAAGAAAATCCAGAACACAGACAACATCTCACACACCAAAAAGCAGAAGTGGTAAATTCTATTAATTACTGTGTCCTGGCCTCAGGTTGCCTTTAATATAACAAACCTGAGCCCTTCCTGCCAGCACATACCCAGGACTCCAGTTTGCAGAACGAATGTGCCGCTGTCATCCCAGAGCCCAGCGATGGGCAGGGAGCGTGTGTGGTCTGGATCCCAGCACAGGTATGAGATGCAGACACCCACCCACTCTGTAATAAACAGGAGACTGCACAACCAGGATCAAAATCAGAACAAGCAGAAGGGGGAAAAAAAAAGAAAAACAAAACAAACAAAAACCCCCACCAAACCTAGAAAAATCCAGTGGCTCAGATTTTTCTGATTGTTTCCCAAGAGCTGAGAACTTCACATGGCTTTCTTTTATTCTTTCCTCATTGTTCAAGTTTGGGTTCTTTCTGAGAAACATCCTGGTGATTTCCTCTTCTGACCAAGGAACAAAAATCTTGTTCATTCACATGGCAAATCTGATGTTCATTAATATCTAGTAATTTTTTTCTTTGGTCTGTGCCATCCGGACATCTAATTCTGTTTGCTGCACTGATACGGGGGACAGCAGACTGTGTTTTCTGTTTGGGGTAGATTTGCCTGACATCAGCTACCTCAAAATCAAAGGTCACAACCAGTTGTCTATTCCCTGCACAGTTGGTGGTGAAATGGAGAGGGATCCTTCCCATCTGAGATAGGTGTCTAGGACAGATGGGCTGATTCACCCTCCAGCAGCTCCTGCTTCTGGGAGGTTTGAACAGGTGCCAAATTTTTAGACCATTAAATTAGGTAAAAGTAATTCCTTTATCAAGTTAAAAAAACCCACCAAAATTAACTATAATATGAAAATTGCTAACCTACAAGTAGGGCATTAAGCCCTAGGACTGCAGAAGACCCCTCCTTGGTTTGTAGCACCTTCTCCTTTGGAAAGACTTGCCACCTATAGCCAGGGAGGCAAAGGATGGGCCTTCATGTTCCTCATTCCCAAAACTCAGGGACAGCACAGTCCCTGACAACACTGCATACAGACTTGTTCTCCTCCTGCTTGCTCTTCAATATGAATTTGTAGGAGTATCAACAGCAGAGAAGGAAACCTTGAGGCTGCCAGGCTTGCTTCTCTTATTCTGCTGGGTACTGGCATTTAAAAGATCATCTATAAGCCACTTACCTAATATTTGCCCAAGGAAAATCATACAAAAATATTTACTTTTTCCCACATGTTAGGACATCCAACCTTACAACATATGTACTTCATGTATGTCTTGAAGATGCCACATTAGTTGAAGAGCAGCACAATCCCTAGCCCTTCCATGAGAAGCCCTGGCAATGTTCTGGCCAAAAACAGCCAAAAGAGAAAAATTTGGGGCAGGGAATATCCAGACCCTTCCATATCCCATTAAAGCCTCAAGTGGTTTTATTCTACTGACATTTTTTTTCTAATTTGGACTGAAGGAACATCTTCATAGAGACCTACCAACCTACTTAAGTGCCTTTGAAAACACTACTCCTCCTCTGTGTCCTACTGCTGCCACCAGGAGCCTTTCCTGGAGGTAGCTATGCTGAGACATTACCACACAGTGTCACACAAGCAACATCATTCCTGTTTTGCTCTCCGCTTGCTTTTCTTCCTTGCAGGTTTCACACCGACTTGAACATTTGGTCCACTAAATAGGAAGGAAGGACTGAAATCATGCCCAGGAACAAACCCATCAAGGGAGGAGGAAAAAAAACCAACCAGCCACTATTCCTCAGCTGGAAAATTTTCTTTCTCTGCTGGATAGTTTTTCCAAGTCTACAAAGTTTGAGCCCTGGAGTAATGTAGCAGTTTCGGTGTGTACATTAAAGAAGGAAATCACTTGCTCTCTAAGTCCTGGCTTTATTGAAATGAACCGAGGATGTGATAAACAGCACTTCCTTGAAAAGCAACACATTGCACAGGGCAGCAAAATCAAAGTCGAAGGTGGATGAACAGTGCTAAACCTCAGACCTCATCAGTGTTTGCAATATTTTATACTGCAAATGTTGGGTTTTTTGTTGGGTTTTTTTTTTTTTTTTCCCCAGTTGCTGGATAGCATCTCTAAACAGAAATTCTCATCTCATGGGTTAGAAGGAATCTTGAAAACCCGCCACACGCTCTGTAACCTCATCTATCACCATCATTAGGAAAGCGTGTGTACACACAGAACAAATACAAAGTCTCTCCTCTAAAGATCGCGAAGCCTAAAAAGCAGATTCACCAGCCTGCTCCAGCCAAGCCGCGCTGTCCCAGAGACACAATGGAGCTGTAAAACCAGCCAGGCTTGTAATTGCTTTGCCTCACAAATATCCAGAGCAGCCAGACCACACTGGTGAATCTGCCTGTAATGCAGTGGGAGCAAGAGCAATAAAAGTGGCGAGGACATGTGGGTTAGGGTATTAGGAGATGATGGTTATGCTGTGATGCCCTCTGTGCACCACGGTGGCTCAATGAATTCATTATCCCAGATTCTTTCGATTTGATTTTCTTACATGCCAGCAGAGAAGCATGGTTTAAGGGAACTCTGAACACTGAAATTCAGCAGAGGTTCCAAATTACATGGAGAAGCATAGCACAAAGTCCTGATCGAGAAGGAGATAAGAAGAATAATGAAGAGAGTATTAAAATCAGTCTGGCAGAGAGAAGAAGGAAGCACAGATACCTCCTGGTGTCCTTTTTTTTTTTTTTAATTTACAGATTGGGAATAAACTACACTCTCTTTCCAAATGACACCAAATCTGAGATCAGGAGCCTCCAAGAGCCTTCGTTGCAATCAAATTGTGAAATCCAGCATCACAAGCAGACTAATGGCTATGTTTTCTCTTTAAATTCCTACTTGGAATCTCAGTAGGAAAATATTATTTTTTATTAGACTTCCATAGCACAATAGCATCCACATTTCAGAAACACATAAAACACTGGGTAAATGCTGCTTGCCCTGAGGAGCACCAGCAGCCACAGAAGATGCTCAGGTGTGCCAAGCAATGGAGGAGAGACTCAGGATGGACCATAGACCCCCACAAGAATGTTCCAGCTGCTTCCATCTTCTCTACTTTCTAATTTAATCTTTCAGCAGTTGGCTCATACAGCATTTCGTTTGGGAGTTTAATTAGGTCCCTTCTTACTGGGTGAGTAGAGAGGGGCCAAGGATGCTCCCATGGTCCTGCACGTCCTGGGTGAGCGGATCCTCCCATAGAACGTCACGCAGCTCAGTGGCTGCCGATTTGTTTACTTAATGAGATGCAGAGTGATTGGGTGGCGGTGGAGAGGTTTCTATTCTAAGCAAGCAGACAGCAATTAACCAGCCTGACCCACACACCCTCAATTACAGCCAAACTGCACAAGGGTCTGTTTACCAGCCCAGTTAACCAGCAATTATGGATCCTTCCACTCAAACCAGCAAACTTCTTCAAAAATATTTCATTTTCTTGTGAAAATAAAACGAGCACGTTCTGTTACTATCTCAGTTTGTTTATTAAAGGCCTGTTGCCAAGTGGAGGGAACCTTTCTCAATATTTTGACCAAGCTCTATTACATTACTTGTCCTTACTTAATTTTAACTTTCCCCAAGCGTTTTACTCCTGTATTGGGAGTATTACAGCGCATTGGGCTGTCACCCTGGCCAAACACAGATCACATCGAGAAACCTCCTAGGACAAGCCAGTGAACAGGTGGAAATTATGTGGGGATATAAGAAACACCTCAGCATCAGCAGGTTGTTTAGAGCCACGCTTATTTTCCAAAGCTATCAGTGGGTTGAAGTCAAATGCTGCCCCTTCTATAACTACGAACATAAACCATAGAGCTCAGACCAGCTGGTGTGAGAAGTATAGAAATATTTTTGGCTCCAATATGCTTTTTTCCCCCCATTCAGCCAGAAAGAGGTTGTGATGGGCATCAAGGTGCACAGCATTTCTCAGCCACTTGGCTGGCAGCCACCAGGAATGCTTGTCCTGGAGAGGACTTGTCTTCAAAGTTGCACATATGCCCCAAGATGGGCTTAAAAGTTGTATTTTTCCAAAGTCAGGTGCACAAACACCTGATTGTGCTGTTTCCAGACATATGCTGATGTAGTGCCATCCATCAATGGGATGGAAACAGGGTTTGCAGGAGCATTTCAGACTGATAAACCATGCAGAGACACACACAGAGTCCTGTGGAGACCAGGAAAGTCATTCCAAGCACTTCTGGCTGTCTGACACAGTACAGAAATACTTTTAAATATGCAGGGAGTGGTCGGCAGGCACAAGGCTTCACACTGGGCAGTTAATGGGAATGAATGAATGACATGGGGACTCGGTATTTAACACATATATCTCCACACTGAGTTGAAATGTAACGTTGACATTTTTGAGCTGTGAAATTGTCGCCAAAAATTGCTGATAACATTAAAACAAGAAATGCTATAGCATTAACCAGCCAAATGCATTATTTCTGCTAAGAAAAGTGTCAAAATTAAGCCCATTTAGCCGTCAGCTGCAAAGCTTCCATTAAGCCTCAATATTTCCCCACCATGGCAGACAGAGAACCAGAAAGATCAACAGATATTAGCTAAGCAGGCAAACACACCAACATCTTGATGTCAAACAATGTGCCTGCAAAGGAGCAGATGTGGTGACTGAAAGTCCATTGCAAACACAGCAGTCAGACTGTGAGAGGACATGGGAAACAGGCAGGGACAAGTCTAAAGAATGAGAAGTGATGGTCAAAGTGTCTTTCCATCCCTTCCCTGAAAGGACCTCTTTTTCCTCAGCAAAAATACATTGAGCGTTGTCTTCCTAGCAGCTTGTTGCTGGAGGAAAGTCCCTAGGTGACTGTCACAGAAAGAGAAGTGCCTGGGGAGACTGAGCAGCAGCGTGGGTTTTGGTACATCCAAGCCCACAGCTGGGCAAGCTTGCAGAGTCACTTACTCTAGTTAAATGTTATCATTTTGATTTATTTTAATTTTTAATAAGAAATAGCTCTTTACTTCAGAGTCAGGGTAGGGCATCTCACCTATCATCACCCATCCATGGAGCTACATGAAGTTCCTTGAGGTTCCTTCCCCCTTGATCCCTGCTCCTTCATCAGGGAAGACTATATTCACCCATCTTTTGTGATCCCCTTTGAGATCAATAGGTGAAAAGTGCAACTACTCTTATTACTCTAATTAAAGGAGGGTGATGGGACAAAAAACTGTAATTATAGGACATTCCTGAGCAAAACTCTGAAACAAGGCAGCTTTCAGTGACGCTGCGAGAGGGTTTGGTGCTATTAGCATAGAGCAGCAGAGAAGAATTTTATCTCTCACATATCTGTGTGTGTGTGTTCTATCAGATGTGCACAGATATAACTGAAGATACCCAAGAGTGAAAATCCAAAGGAGATGTTTGACTGACACTCAGAGAGGGCATTAAGAAGATGGATAGAGCAAAATCGAATGGTTTCTAAATAAATCTGTTCTGCTAGTGTGCTGCTAGTGTCTTTTTTTACACCCCCCCTCCACACACACACACACACACGCACACAAACGCATTCACAAATGCACTGCCACCAAACTAACTGCACAATGACTCAATGCCAAAGAAAAAAAGAAAAGCGCCTTTTATTCATGGCATCTCACATCAATGGCTACTTTATATGAAAATCAAGGCACATGCTTTCCAAACTTAAAAGCTGCAGTGGGGAGAGAGGGGGGGAAAAAAAGTCTTCCTCCTCTGCTGTTAACACTTTTATAACCAGTGCTGTGGGTTGGCCAGAGGTCTCTGATGGACCCACCTGCAGCAGAAGAGGGAAGGCTTCACTTTGCAAGCTGAGCTGCCAGCAAAGAAGCATATTTTGATGGCTTGTTAGCTGTTGAACTCTGCACATTACCAAGTGAAAGTCCCTTCCCAACACAGTCACCCTAAAAAGGGAAGGAAGGAATTCATGACACGAGCAATGAGAAGTCCTGTCACTAGGATTCATCCTTCCTGCGACTACTATACCAAAAATGTCATGAACGACCCCAAATTCTAGTGGCCATGTTTTTGGAGGAGTGTTGGATGACTTGGCAGATAAAAGTGCACCTCAAGACAGGCAAAACTCCAGCCACTGACCTCGCTCAAGAGTTTTAAGCATTTGAAAAACGTAATTTATTGAATAAAGCAGCTAGATTGCCTCTAAATAATTTACAGCAGAGAGTTCATTTTACTTTGGCACAACAGTATTATTTGCTGTTTTCTTTTACCACTTCCATGATGCAAATAAATACCCTCACAAGACAGGGATACAGTTCCAGCCCACACTGGGTACTTTTTATTACTTCGAGCTGTTTTATTGGAGGAAGTTTCCGTGTCTTTACAGCGTTCCCTGCGCAGCGCGGGGATGCGGTGGCAGCTCAGTGTTAGTGGCAGAGGCATCCTCAGGCCAGCGAACTGGAAACTTAGCACCCTGACAGCCTGTGGTCACAATTCCTCAGCACCACTCACAAAAGTACGAGCTGGATTGCATTACAGCTTTTTTCCCTGGGTTACTGAGTCTAAAGATATAGTAAGAGGGGAAAACAGAACAGTGGAAATACATGGAATAATAAAATCAAAGCCTTAAGCTGCTGATAAAGAAGCAACTGTTGTGCTACTGGAAGAAAGATCACGGGACAGTTCACAGGCTGAGAGTTGGGGCTGTTCAGCCTGGAGAAAAGAAGGCTCTGGGGAGACCTTCTAGCAGCCTCCCAGTACCTGAAGGGGCTCCAGGAAGGTGGGGAGAGACTTTGACCAAGGGCAGGAAGTGACAGAACAAGGGATATGACTTGAAAGTGGAAGAGGGGAGATGGAGATGAGATGTGGGGAAGAAATTCTTCACTGTGAGGGTGGTGAGACAGTGTCCCAGGTTGGCCAGAGAAGCTGTGGCTGCTCCTCCCTGGAAGTGTTGAAGGCCAGGCTGGATGAGGCTTTGAGCAACCTGGTCTAATGGAAGGTGTCCCTGCTGCTGGCAGGGGGGTTGGGACTGGATGAGCTTTAAGGTCCTTTCCAACCCAAACCACTCTGTGATTCTATGATGCTATGAAATACTGTGTGGCAATAGTCAAAACTTGCTTTGAATGTCATCTAAACCTAGAGGAAATGACAGGCAAAATTTTAGACTGTATCCCCTCAAAAAAGATGATACAAAGCACCAGTTCAGTATGTGACCCACTGCTGCTGCTGAAAGGGGTTCGTTTCAGCAGAACTGCATTAGCCCTTCACAAGGGCTTCCTCACAGCAACACATATCACACTTGGAGCAACAACCCAACCTCCTAAATACAGAATTTTAGGCTACTTCTGTTATTTATCACCTTCCTATTAATCGTTGGCAGTGTTTGACTGCAGCAGTTTTTTTCTTAGCAGTTTTGCTCTTTCCACCCTGGCACGTGTTAGTTTTTCACCCACTTGGCTCATCCCCTTCCTTAGTTTCACCCTCTTTTAATATCAAGTTCCCCATATAAGAAAGACCAGCATCAGGCCCGCTTTCCTGCACATCTAGCACCAGGCTAGAGCAGACCAAGAGGGACAACCCACGTTTGCTTTGGTTTTGCCTTCAGGGCATTAAGCATCACTGCTGATGGTAGAGCACTTCTGGGAAGATGCGTTAATTAATTTGTACTGATGAGTGATTCCAGGGCTGCAGAACAACTACAGCTCAGGTACCAACCCTAGGAGTGCAAAACTCAGTGGAAAAGCTTAAAGTAGGGAAGGGAGATTGGCTTTAAAACTCAGATTTATAAGTCAGGAACTTATCTTTACATCCTTTCTGTTTTCTGATTTGTTTGTTTGCTTATCGACATTTAAGTGGAAGCTTCCATCCCACTCTATGGACAATTAGGAGAGTAGAGAATTCAACTTGAAGCCAATAGACAGGAGCAGAAACCAATTTCATTCCATACTGCTCTGAATATATATTTTTAAGGTGCTGAAGAAACATTTTTAAATCTCCTACTCTCACCAAACAGTACATTTCCAGACAGTCCCTGCAATTTGTTTAATAATTGCCCTACTGAAAGCCCAGTCATTAAAAACCCAGCAAACAGACACCAAATCTGTGCTAAACCATGGCAGTGAGGCAGCCTAAAATAAAGCAACAACAACAAAAAAAATACTGAACTTCTGAACTGAAGCATCTAAGAAATTATATTCTTTCTGAAGGACATAATTCATGTCATTTATATTATAAAGAGAAAATCACATTGTGATACAGAAGATTAAGCAGAAAAAGTCTTAATAGCAGATGAACATCTTCAGAATATCTCAAGAAAGCCACTGGGCTTGGAAGAATTTTTGTTCAATACTGGCAAGCCCAGTGGCAAAGGGGAGGTGCTGGGAGGAAGAAAAAAATTCACATCTGAAGAGCAAGGGTCTTGCTGTGTAGGTTGGCAGGTACTAAGGTGCTGAAGAGTAAAAACAACCGTAATTAGAGAGCAGCAAGAAGGAGGGAGAGCTCACACCCCCGTAACCCTGTTAAAAAGAGCACCACTGTTCTTTTTGTTGCTGAAGATGTATATGGACCAGAAATGGCATTTATGCACAGAATGGTGGGCCACCATTACACAAATATAACTCCAAAGAAAGTGCTCACAACTAAGTATAGCAGCTCTGCTGACAGCAGATGCAGTTACACGTCAAGATTTTAATGGACAGGAACAAAACCTGAAGATGTTCTAACTGCCCCATAGCAAATACCAGTACAAGGGACTCCAGGAGACTGGTGGAGAGGGAACAACGTTCAGGAGAGGAAGATGGAACACACACAAATGAGATCAGACTTTGCATCACCAATGAATGAGACTCCACTTAGATTTATTAGTAGTCACAAGTGTTCTATCAGTAGTCACAAATGAGAATCTCGTGCAGAAATATTTGCCAGAAGGCCAGCCTTCTGACTTCTGCTGAGAGCCTGCTCCATCCTTTGAAAAAGATTTATTACATGGTCAGAATCCAAAGACCTTCACCTTCAGAACGTAATTTACTTGAAAGCATCTTTCTGCAATAAACACCCTGTAAATTTTTCCAGCCCTCTCCAATGTGCAAGATATGCCTCTCAATAAAATACGTGAGAAGGAGAAGAAGAACATTGTGTGTGAGTTGCCAGCAGCTGGAATGTAACATTTATCAGCCAGTAATAACTGTGCACTGGCTCATCACACCCAAGAGCGAAAGCCAAGGAGGAAGCTGGACACAGAAATGGCACTCACACTTCACTAAAGTGCAGCACAAAATGCTGCAACCCCTGGCCAGACACGAGCTACAACACGTGTCAGCGTGGGAGAATGATGAAGAGATGCTAAGTGACAC
>NW_010293053.1:0-969 GCF_000700745.2 Antrostomus carolinensis | reverse complement strand
TTCCAACCACTACGATTCTGTGATTCTAAGGTCCATCCAGCCATGGGGCTGTTTTCTAGGAGCATCTCCTTCTCTTCACAGGTCTTGGAAGCACCAGGGGCTCAGTAACCACCGATTCCATTCAGATTTAAGGCTTCAATTTAGCAGCTACTTGCGAGGACAGAGCGGGACCGTTTCTCATGCTTTGCTTGGAAAGACACAAGAAATGAGCCACTCAGGAGAGCGCTGTTTATGTACGAGTGCTCAGACATTTGAGGATGTACCAGCACTTCTTAATTTACTCTTCAGCTCCAGTTGAAATCCTCTTCTGTCAGGCAGGTTTGATGAGGAAAACCTCGTTTGGACCAATTTCTGGGCACCTTGCCACCAAAGCTAGATGATACCCAAAGGAACATGCGCTCTGGAGATGTTCCAAACCCACCTGGACACTTTCCTGTGCAACCTGGTTTTTTTTGCTTTGGCAGGGGGGTTGGACTGGATGATCTCCTGAGGTCCCTTCCAACCCCACCATTCTGGGATTCTGTGTAGGTTGTGTCGTACATACGGAGAAGGTGAAACTATCAAGCTGCTGTTGGCATTCAAGAGGAGACTGGTCCCCAATGTCCTTATTGCAGCAAGTCAGAGAGACCACATCAGCTCCTGACTCAACAGATGACCTCAAGCAAATCTATTCTCTCCTCAAGATGGCAAATTATCTTTTCATCAAGTCCAACACCCCTAAATTGCATTTAAAAAAAAGAAAACCCAACTTTTCCAGCTGCCAAAAGGAAAACCACGGAATTGGCCATCACATCATCTAGAAACCCCAAGGCAGGGAAATGAATAGTTAATGACCTCGTAAATCTTACGCCGCCACATAAACATAAACACATTTTTTTTCTTGTCATGGGTGAAGGAAAGAATGTTTCATCAGAGCTTAACTCTGCCACGTTGAATTATCTCTCCTCAGACCCCACCTGCAGTGCTGCC
>NW_010293052.1:0-1810 GCF_000700745.2 Antrostomus carolinensis | reverse complement strand
TGTCATCAGCAAACTTGCTGAGGGTGGGCTCCATCCTACTGCCCATGTCACTGACAAAGATGTTAGACAGCATTGAACAGATAATAATCATCACTGACTCCATGGGTTTCTGAAGCAGTGAGCACAGATGGTAAATTCACGGTCCTGTAATGGATCAATCTTTGTAAACGTCCCAGAAACTCTTAACTCCTTGTTTCAGAATTCTGCTGTGTGTTTCCACGGTGCCTGCAGGCCAACACTAGCTATGAACTCATTCAAACCCAGGTCATGAACATCTCCAGTGGCTTCTGTCACTCTTTTTTCTCTGTGGATATTGGTGTTTTTATTCTTAGGAGAATACTCTCTGGGTTTCGATGTCTGGAGCCATGGTGTTGTTCTGTTTGCTGCTTTGGGTGGCAGCTGATGCCCAAAAACGTGCTGTAAACTCTGCCTTTTGCTCTTTAAGACATTTCTAATTTGGCATAAATCTGTTTTAGTGGAAGATTTGCCATTTCTTATGTCTTTTTTTATTCTCTAGATTTTCCAGTTACGCTGGGGTGTGATATACACTTGTAATGGAACCCCCTACTTACCATGAGTTTACTCTTTGTTTGTGTGGGGGGAATTAACAACTATTTCTGAAATAAAAGTGTTATAAAATGTTCCTTTGTCTCAGTGCTGGAAAATCCTCTGAAAATGTAAAGCTATTTAGAAAACTTAACATTTTCTTTGCTAGCTCAGTAAGATATTACTTTAATTTCTCTCTTTTCTTGCTGTGGAAAGTTCATGTGTGGTTTTCCTCTTTATTCTAGGTGAAGAGCAGCTTTCCAACATTTCCCAGTAATGCTGCAAACTCTTCCAAGCAGATGTTGAATACCTTGTCGAAGGAAGTCAGCGTTCCTGCTCGAGAGTGGTAAGTCAGCCAGCTATTGGTCATTCTGATTATTTTCAGGGCTTGGAAATCTACCTAAGCTGTTTGCTCTACTGAAAAAATATCAAACCCTGTCAAAGGTCTTTCCCTGTGTTTGGGATTAAAAATTAAACCAAATTCACAGGGCTCAGGCTTGGGACTGGGGCTCTTCAACATCTTTATCAATGACCTGGAGAGTGGGATCGAGGGCACCCTCAGCAGGTTTGCTGATGACACCAAGCTGGGTGGTGCAGTTGATAGAGCAGATGGAAGATGCCATCCAGAGGGACCTGGACAGGCTTGAAAAGGGGGCCCATGAGAACCTCAGGAGGTTCAACAAGGCCAAGTGCAAGGTTGTGGGTCAGGGCAATCCCAGGGGTGTGCACAGAGTGGGAGAAGAACTGATGGAGAGCAGCCCTGCTGAGAAGGACTTGGGGGTGCTGGTGGAGGAGAAGCTGGACATGAGGCAACAGTGTGTGACTGCAGCCCCAAGGCCAACTGTGTCCTGGGCTGCATCAGCAGAAGGGTGGGCAGCAGGGACAGGGAGGGGATCATCCAGAGGAGAGCCAGGAAGGTGATGAGAAGACTGGAGCACCTCTCTTATTGATGTATCCCTTTGTAACTCCTGTCCATGGCCCGTGAATGGCAGCTGGTGAAATGCTGTAGTGTTGCACATTCCAGGACGAGGACCATCAGATACCCTGCAGTAATTCCTGCTTTCTGTCCCTTGAAACAACCACCAATGTTTATTTATTTAACTAGCAACACACGAGAGAGCATTTGAAGTCATGGTTTGTTTATTTAGCGTACATAGGAGATTATACTTTTCTTGTATGTGTCTTTAAAGTTTGGAGGGACTGGGGGCCACCATTGTTTGGTCTGAAGATTTGATGGAGGAGTCCCCATCCCTGGAGGGATTGA
>NW_010293051.1:0-9325 GCF_000700745.2 Antrostomus carolinensis | reverse complement strand
TTGCATTTGGCCTTGTTGAACTTCATGAGGGACTTTCCAAAACTGGGGTCTTAAAAACCATTATTAGCTTTTTAACTGGCTTAGCCTAATTAGTTTTAGTAAGGGAGAGGTGAAATACTGGCAAAAGATATTCCAAAGTTATAGTTAGTTTCTATTTAACTACAGTAGAAACTATGACAAGTTTCTCTTTTGTTGAGATCCATAAACTGCCCCCCACCTCCTCCAAGCCACAAAATGCTACCTGGAGCTTCTTCCTATCTATAATTATGATCAACTCTGTGATCCTAAATTACATTAATTCAACTGAGATCAGCTCACACACATATGCATCTGAATCAAATGGTGTAAAACTCAACAAATTCAGTGGTAACCTTTGGATTTCTACTCATTGCATGGATTTTTAGATGTTTGCATAGTTAATACAAAAATGAAACAAGGAGCACAGAGTTTAGCCTAAGCTTACTCTTAAGTATAGATATAGACATTTTCTTTAATTATCATTCCTTCCCACTACACAAAATAGTAATAATTTTATGTGAAAATTGTACAAAATTTGTACAAAAAGCTGATGGCCAGGCAGCATACTCTTAAGTTGTTTGGGGTTTTCTTAGATTTATTCTGCCACACTAATTTAATGGAGGTTTCTATATGGGTTGTGAGAATATTTTCTGGATGGAAAGAAAAAGCACACCACTTCTCTTAACATACCACATACTTGCTGTTAAGTATACATTTTTTCCTTTTTTGCAAGAAAAAAATGAAAGATTAGCTTTTATAGAATATGATAAAATTTTAATGTCTTTAATTAAACCTTGATTTATGTTTAATTGATTAATAAATTCCTTATTTATGCAAGAGTCCTGAAACATTAACAGATACTTTTCAAACAAACAATTTTCAGATTCTTGTCTGAAATAAACCCTTCAATAATTATTGAAGTTAATACTTGACTGCTTCAGGTTTTTTTCTTGAAATCAAAACATAAACCCAAGTACATGAAAACCATCACTTAGGACCTTGTGAATATTATTTTTGTTAGATGTTTTCATGTTCTTTAGGTAGTTTATCATCAAGGTTTTTGCAGTTTATCTTGCAGTTGCTACCTTATTTTAGTAAAAAAAAAGTAGTGTCAGAAGTTCATAAACTGCCAAATTTAGATAATTTTTTAAAATTATATTTTCATACATTCTGAGTGCAGTTGCATTGATACCTGTGGAAATAATATAACATACAATCATAAGATCATACAATGGTTTGGGTTGTAAGACATCTTTAAAGATTGTCTTCTCCAACCCCTTGCCATGCACAGAGACATCTTCCATTGGATAAGGTTACTCAAGGCTCAATCCACCCTGACCTGACCTTCAAATCACTTGAAGTCACATCCATATTTTCCCCCTGTATACAGTCACAGAAGAACTCAGAAGAATTTTTAAAGCTTTGCTTGTAGATAAAACCCAGATTTCTTCAGGGTGATTTCTACACTGAAAATACATCTTAGCAAAAAATTACTATTACTGCAAAAAGAAAGGAATGAAACAGAAGATGATGCTCAAATAGAGAATGATTATTAAGGATATATCAAAGAAGAGAGACATGGGGTTTCAACCTAACTTCATCCAGGGTTTAGACACTTCAGTCACTGGATTCATCAAATTAGAACCTACTCATTTACCTGACACTGTCTCATTCTTCCCTCTGATTGGAGGCAATGCTGGCCCTGTTGTTTTTGGTTTCATACCATGACAGATCCATCACTTTGATGTATTGTATACTAGTTAAAGAAAACAGTTGAACTTTGATTATGAATCTTTCACTATGAATTATAATTATGAAGAAAAGGAATTTTGCTTCAGAACATAATTTATTTTCCTAAATGAGAACTGGAATCCTTTGGCAGAAATCTCAAACAATTCCACAGTTCTTTCCCAGTAAGGGAAAGGTTGAAACAGGTTTTTATGTGAAATAATTTAGTCAGCAGTGATCAGCAGTATCCCAATAGCAATTAATGTTTAAATTAACAGAAAAGTATTTGGAGATACTAACTGAGGATGGATACCCATACTTCTGAACTTTCTCCTAGAGTTTCCAAGGAAATGCCTTTAAACATTTTTCTGGAATAAGAGTCTATTCTGAAACTTAAATAAATAAAAGCTGAATAGTTGGTACTGAATAAATGTATCTTTTCTAAGGTGAAATTTTATTTCCCTGGCTTGATATGAAATTAAGTGCAGTCACTGAACATACATATAAGCAAAAAATTCAAGTCTGGTGGGTTTTTACCAAGTGACTAAAGATCTTGCATTATATTTTTATTTCTACTGTGGCTGTGTTGCCTCTATGGATGTATTCCTTAGGTTTTCACAAAGGGGCAAAATGGAACTTTTAGCATTGATTTATTATTGTTGTTACTGTTATTATAGACATCTACTGCAATCTCTAGGAATGCAGTCAAAACTGCATTCCAACTAATATCATTGTGCTGCCCAACTACTCTAAGTTCAATCAAAAGCAAGTCTTGATCTGAAATAATTAAATAATTATATTAAAAGATTAACACTTAACATCATAGCATTTAATCCTTTTTTTTTTTTTTTTTTTTCAATGCCTGGGAAAATGGGTGTACCAAGAAAGGCAGCAAGCCAAACTGCTAGGTAATTTAAGTGCCTCACATTATAAATAATTGCAGATTTCTGTCTCAAAAAGAAAAAAGTTTTTCTAGCTAACTTTTACATTTATCAATGGAAGTAAGGATGATTTTTGAGAAGTTTGACTCATCACACAATATTTACATTAAACTACTCACATGACCTGAAGTATAAGTTAAACTTAAGAAAAATGCAGAAAATAGTGAAACCCTGTCATGAGAAAACAAGTTTTGTACAGGCTCTTCAAGTGATAAAGGTACACAAGTGTTTGAAATAATTACATTCAGTTGATTAAGATCAGTACAATAATTACTGATCTCAAGAATATTCTTGGTCTTGAACCGAGATTCACATGTATATGCTTGGGGTAACCCCACTTCAGCCCTGTTTTGTCAACTGTGAGAACCTTTCTGTTCACATAACCCCTGTCCTGTGTTACCTCACTTAATTGTTGATCATGTTCTCCCTTCCCCTCCAATTCTCTCTGAAAAGTGGCAAACCTCACTAGATGACAGCTCAGATCAGCAGAAAGGGGCCTTCATCCTCTGCAGCAGAGTGTCCTACTGCCATCACTGTCTGCTTATTCTCAGGCTCTTGTGTGGTTCAGACTCAACTAGTGTAGGTGCTTCGTTTAGCCGTGTTCCCTTACAACTTGCAAAGCTGCTCCTGCTTTTTGAATTTCTGAACCACTCTGTGGGTCAATGGCCTCACAATTGCAGGGACAAGTGTTCTAACAACTATTGAGGACTGTGTCCTGTGGTATATCACTGCCATAGCTGAGAATGCATATAGCAATTCGAGCAGACCTGCCAACCCCCCAACTTTTTTTTTTCCAAGTAGATGAACAAACTGCCCACTACCTTTGTTAACTAAAGGTGCCTCACCTTCCCTAATTAAGGATCAGCTGAGACAAAAGCTCCAAGCACTCTGAAATCAAGGACAGCTGGCAGCTTCTTAGACACTGATAGAGCTTGCTAGAAGGTTGACAGAGGTCAAGGCTGCTGTGGTTATCCTTACCTGGGAGACTGGTACTTTCAAGTTCCTCAGAGGGTTTTTGAAAGCCTCTCAAGAATCTCAGAATATAATATCCAAAGTGATCCAGTTGCAGTAGGTCAATGAATTACCACAAGTAAATGGTTCTTTGCTTCCTGTTCCCTTTTCCCAGTTATGAAGCAAATTAATATAGTACAAATAATCCAAAATCTTTATTAGCAAGCAAGATAACCATGAGCATGGCTTATAATCAATATGTTTTAATTTACAGTTGGGAGAGGACCAAGGTATTTCACTCAGTCAGTTTATAGTTCAACAGGAGAATAATGATTTTATAAACTGTAGTAACTCAAAGTTTTTCTGGTTTGTGATCCCATGCTTAATGCTCAAAACACAGTGGCTTCAACAGGAACAAACTGTAACTTTGTCTCTGCATCAATTGGCCTTCAAATATTTGAAACATTGAACTAGAACCAGGTCTGCTATCTTTCCTCTGAAATGATGGATGCTCAGACCTTACCTTTCTGAGGAAAGCTAATATATACTTAGACGGATCTTTGGCTTTCAGGAAAGAGCAGCAGACATCATGAAAATCACAAAAAAATCATTACGCTTGAGAGCAAATGTAGGAAGATTAGATTTAATAATCAACTCAGGACATAATATTTTCAGTACTTGCTTTGAAAGCAGTTCATAGTGGGACCTGACTCACAAGGTGTGCTGTCTTGTGGTGTACCTCCATGAAAATATATAAAGAAATCACAACCAATTTTCTCCTGAGGCTTTATCATCTGAGAGGTTAATTGTCAATGCCTTTAGTCTGCAAATAAGTGCTGAGTTACAGAACTGCAAGGTCATGGATGTCATAATATTTTTGAAATACATATATATGAAAAAGTTGCTTCAAAAGCTGGTGTGCAATCTATTACTATTCAAGCACTAAAGAAACATCAAAGAATAGAGTGCATCTGGAAAGTTATTCTGTGTTCGGATTAATAATAGAGACATCAGAGTTTTCATATGAGAATCTGCTGTTTTCCTGTTGTACTGAAATTAACAAACTTTGTAGAGCTTTCAGGTGGGAAATGTTAAATCATTACATCTTTAAAACATCAAAGCAATGTATAGAACAATGAGCAGTTTTCTGGAAGAGAAGAGCAGAAAAAAATTGCTTAATTAATTATATTCTAACCTGTATTGCTCCATACAGTGTAATAAATGTGTAAACAGTAAGAAAAGAAAGTTTATTTTGTTTTATTTTTTTAATAAGTTTATAGGAATGTCATTCAATTTCTCTAATACTTCAAAAAATCAAATTATACTAGCAGTGGAAAACTTTTCTTCACTGTGATCGACAGAAAAAAAGATGAAGAAATATATTAGTAATACAAAAAACGAGGGAAAAAGACACCCAAAGTTGTATTACTGAAAATAAGGTACAAAATTGCTAGATTTTTAACAGGGGAAAGACTTCTGAAGTAAAATATTTTCAATATTATTATTTTTTATCCAAATTCCATATGCAAATTTATTCCTTCATGCAATTAACCTTGACAAGAAACTGATTGTTTTCTAAATCACATACTTTTTATAATATTAAATTCAATATTACATAGTGAAGATGTATGTTGTATACAATTTGTCTAGAAGTTTCCACAGTATCCTGTTAAGCACTTAAAAGTCTCTGTAAACATCCCATTTAAAATTCCTTTAACAAAAGTTAGAATCATAGAATCATTTTGGTTGGGAAAGACCTTTAAGATCATCAAGTCCAACCATTAGCCTACTGCCTACTTAAAGCACTGCCAAGTCCACCATAAACGATGTCCCTAAGCACAAATGTTTTCTAGATAAGACATTGGACTTCAATTCAAAAAATGTTTACGCAAATACACTTTAAGTGTTGGTGTACTTTAGTTTAATGATACTTAAGCTTAAAAGGAAAACTAAGATATTGTATTACTTTTATTTTTTGCATTTATGTTATAGTGGCACATTCTTGAACAACCAAAACGTTATATTTTATATTTATTTGCAGAAATATTAATTATTTTATTGGTTTCAGATAATGAAGAATAATAAATCTTCCTACTGAAAATTCTAAGAAAAAAGTCTTATTTCATATGTTAGAATCATGGCTAGATTCCCACGGGTGGGAGAAGTTGGGAGAATGACACTTACCTTAAGTGCCTAAGTACTTACGTTCAGCATTTTGGACTCACTAGAATTCACAAAATGGAACTGCTCTCTATAAGCCTTCTGTTTCCATCACTATGCACACAATTAATTGCCTAATTCCACATATTCCACAACAACCTGAGAACAGACATTCAAAGTGAAACACATCTACCGCTGCTGAAGGGACAGATGAGAATACCTGATCCAACAAAAGAGGAGGTGCTATTCCTTCTTTCATTCGTTGAAAAGCTGCTGATAGCACTGAGATGCTGTTTTGGCAGTATGAAGGAGGTAACAGTATGGGAACCTCTCTGCTTGCAGGACCATGATGCAAGTACAAACTAGAATGTATATATTAGCGTATTTTTGACACCTCAGAGGGTCTACAATTTTTTGTGAATGGATAGATGTTAAATGGCATTTTCTGCTTAGTTTGAAAAGCGGCATTCTACAACACTGGTTATCAACTATCTATGTGCTTCTCATGCATTCATCACTTCAGTAGCTCAGCACAAGTCAAGCAAGCTTTTTCCTGACATAATGATCATGAATGTTTTATTAAATTATATTCTATTCTCTAGTTTTCTTAGTCATCAATGTAGAAAAATAATTTTGTTTAAGGCTTTCAAGGATACATTTAAAATCCTTTTTCACTGGCATGATAGTTACTGTCTGAGTAAAGCATTATCCAGAATTTGAAGCAGTACGGCAATGGCAGCTATACAAACACTGAAAGGAAATTCTTCTCGACATTTCAAAGATATGTAGACTACCATATTTTTCTTTGCCTGAAAATTAAAGCAGTTATTCTGGGGAAAAATGTATACAGTTGGTATTTACATTTTTGTCCTTTAAAAATATGTGTTCCTAAAATGTCGGGGGGTGGGGGGAGTGGGAAGTATTGCACTAACGTTATATTGACAAACTCTACTAATATGCAGAATCTTACCTCTGAATTATAATGTGGATTTTGTCTCCTATGAGTAAAGAAACCAGCAAAACTTTCCAGATCACTGCTACATATTGAATAGTCTCTTCCTAGGAGTGCATTAGAACAAATTCTATCTTTCCATCACAGTTAACACCCACAGAGCAACCTAATGTACCAGTTACTACAGTATTCTGTACAATGCCTACAGGTTCATTTTACAGCAGTTCAGGGAGGATGGTTAAAAGCATGAAAGGTATAATGTGTAATCCAGAGTCAACTGAGTGATGAGCAGGATAGTATGCTTGTTTACAAGGACCATACCTGATGACAACTAAATGCAATGGGCTGTAACTTCAGTTTATAATCCTTTCTTACACTCTTGTGGTAGCCTCAAAAATAAGCTGCACACTTTTAAACTGAATTGTTTGTTGTGTTGAGTTTTTTTTCTTGTAGGTGTTTTTTAGCTGTCATTATTCCTTCCCACAATCAAAATCCTAGAAAGGCTGTAAATTGTCAATCCCTTACTCTTTGTCTTTGTTTGATTTTAATAACTGATAGACTGAGTTTGGTTGCACTGTAGTGCAAAGAATACATCAGATTATCAGATCAGAAAAGCTCCCCAACTTCCACTGATTTCATCAGTGATTCTATTTCCTGATTTATATTAATGATCCAGTAATCCTTTTTCACTTACAGTAAATCTTTTCCTCCTGAGAAATATGCATAAAATGGATTTTACTTCATCAAAGAAGTGTGATTTCAGCTGTTTCTGTGTCACTTCTTGCTGTTGTGGATTTCATACTAATCCTCCTCACTGCAAACAGGAATTATAGTAGACAGAATCAAAGTTAATGTATGTAATGTTTTTGTTTTTTTTACTAAAGGAAAGTTAACATGATCAGGATTTTAGAGTATAGATAAATGATGCAGAAGCCATCGTATTTAAAAGGAGTTTGAAAAACAGTTAAATACAGGATACATGTGTTAAAAATTGATCCAGCAGAGTCAGAGAGAGAAAAAGGATTTTGGAAGAGGAATGGTGACACACACGTTCCATGAGAAATCAGTGTTGCATATAGGAGACCTACAAGGTCTGGGATATTCAGATTTACAAAATAAAACAATGGAGAATACTAAAATGTCAGTTTTCCTCTGAATTAACATACTTCAGGAACAAACACCAGTAATGCTGTCAGAGTGATGGGAATACTTGATGGGGAAAGAGGATTGCAGCAATTTTGCCCAACTAGCTAGAATAGCTGTTGGGCTGTGCCTGTGATTCATCTACACAGGCAGCAAGACTATCTCCAAGGGCCTGTAAGTAGCCACCATGTATAATTTTTTTTGTAAGAATTACTTAACATACTTCAGGAACAAACACCAGTAATGCTGTCAGAGTGATGGGAATACTTGATGGGGAAAGAGGATTGCAGCAATTTTGCCCAACTAGCTAGAATAGCTGTTGGGCTGTGCCTGTGATTCATCTACACAGGCAGCAAGACTATCTCCAAGGGCCTGTAAGTAGCCACCGTGTATAATTTTTTTTGTAAGAATTACTAGAAGAACAACATATAGGCTAAGACTCTTGTATATGTTGTTCCTTACTTTCCACCTTTATGTATATCATGTGCTGCTCTTAAACAAGAGCTCTTGGGGTTGCTAAAACTTAGGATATATAGAGATAATGCTCAAGGTTGTATCACTGCACACCAGGAAACAGATCAAACCAAGGACAACTCAGGGATTTTTTAAGTCCTCTGGGCAGAAACTATACCCTTCCTTCTGATTATTAGCTCTCTTGGGACGCACGAATCCTGTTCCATATGTGAAGTGCATGAAAAGCACTACTGATTCAGCAGGTGTTCCTCACACTTGTAACTTACATTAATTTAAAATCATAGACTCATAGAATAGTTTGGTTGTAAAAGACCATTATGATCATCTAGTCTGACCGTAAACCTAGGACTGCCAGGTTCACCACTAAAGCATGTCCCTAAGCACCACATTTACACATCCTTTAAATGCCTCCAGGGATGGTGACTCCACCACTTCCCAGACAGCCTGTTCTAATGCTTGACAACCTTTTCAGTGAAGAATTTTTTTCCTAATATCCAACCCAAACTTCCCTTGGTGCAACTGAAGGACATTCCTTCTTGTCCTATCACTTGTTATTTGGGAGAAGAGACCAACACCCACCTCACTACAACCTGATTTCTGGTAGTCATAGAGAGCAATAAGGTCTCCCCTCAACCTCCTCTTCTCCAGACTAAACAATCGCAGTTCTCTCAGCAGTTCCTCATAAGACTTGTTCTCCAGGCCCTTCACCAGCTTTGTTGCCCTTCTTTGCACATGCTCCAGCACCTCAATGTCCTTGTAGTGAGGGTCCCAAAACTGAAGTATAGGGGGACATTCACTTTCCTAGTCCTGCTGGCCACACTATTTCTGACACAGGCCAGGATGGTGCTGGCCTTCCTGGCCACCTAGGCACACTGCTGGCTCATGTTCAACCATCTGTTGACCAACACCCCCAGGTCCTTTTATTCCGGGCAGCTTTCCAACCACTCTTCCCCAAGTC
>NW_010293050.1:2996-5687 GCF_000700745.2 Antrostomus carolinensis | reverse complement strand
TTTTTTTTTTTTCAACTGAACTTTACCCAGTTAGTGACTTATTCTGAAACCTTGATCTGTTTGTAGACTATTTGGACATCAATACCAAAACAATTATCACAACATGCAGCCTATAGTGATGAGGAAGTGTTCTGTGGGTCAGTCCCTCTCCCAAGCCCAAATGGCTGTGTGATGCTTTTTGAGCACTGGCTTCAATTCTTCAGAGCCTGACATGGCAATTAAAACAGAGTTGTCTGTGCTGCTGCATCACCAGTTTTGGTTTAAAGTGTCACCCTGAAAATGGTTTTAAAATAAGTTGCTGCTTTAAATTTAGTGCCTTTTTAGAGCCTCCCAGATTTCTGCATTTGACCTTTACTGCATTAATAAGATGTGGAATACAGACTGATTTCTTTTAAAATTCAGGTGCAGTTTTGCTTTGCTTGGACTTAATAAATTTTAATAATTTGACTTGCTTGAAAAAGAAAGCACTGAAACCAGAATAACTGTGGTAAAGACATTGCTTGTAACTCAGAGTCCAGCTGACAGAATGGATCAAATCTCTTCCCCCAATGCTGCTGTCTCTTTATTATCTCAAGAATGTTTGTAAGTTAAATTTTGTATGTATCCTTCTGCTGTGGGAATGTGTTGGTTTTTTTCTCTCTATATATGTATTTACACAGTTCTTCCATATTTCCTGTCCCCTGTTGATTCCCCCTTTCCTGCACTGATGGAAGTTTCGCTTTTCCCTTCCTGTTATGTGTTTAGCATTGATTTGATTGTCCTTCCCTTGCTCGTTCCAGACACCTGTGGTTGTAGGATTGGTTTCTGTGTTTGCTAGCATAGCACTGAGTATAGATCTGTGGCTGAATTCAGTAGCTGGAGCCACAGGGGTGGGTCCTTACATCCACGTGGAGTCACACTGACACCTGAGTGCAACACTGGCACGTTGGCCTGAAAGAATAGAAAAGCTTCTTTAAAAAAAAATCTGTCTGGTACGTTAATCAAACTGATCAACATGGATACAGACTAGAAATGACAGTTTGCCCATGCATGGAGAGTGCTGCAGGGTGAGGGAGGATTAAGTGGAGCATTTCCCTTTTAGCAAGAAAGCTGGGGAAGGACTTTTCATAAGGGCAGTTAATGACAAGACAAGGGGAAATGGGTTTAAACTGAAAGAGGGGAGGTTTAGATGAGATATTAGGAAGTTCTTCACTGTGAGGGTGGTCAGACACTGGAACAGGTTGCCCAGAGAAGCTGTGGATGCTCCTCCCTGGAAGTGTTTAAGGCCAGGCTGGATGAGGCTTTGAGCAACCTGGTCTAGTGGAAGGTGTCCCTGCTGATGGCAGGGGGGTTTGGAACTAGATGATCTTTAAGGTCCCTTCCAACCCAAACCATTCTATGAGTCTATAAGTATGGAAAGGAAATAAATTCTAATAAGGAATCTAGGAAAAAAGGTGATGTGAGTGAGTGCTGGAAGTGTTTCCTTGTTATAGGAATGTTATGAACAGCAGTCTGCTCATGCTGTCAGAAGTGTCAAATTTGAACTTAGAAAGGGAACTGTAGTTACATGGCTGCTGTCTCAGAGTTGCTTTGATCAAAGAGTTGTTTTGCATTATTAAAATATTGAGTAATGAAGAAGGGAAGCTCTGTTTGATTCAGGGACCTTCTAGGTTAAGACGAGTTATTAATGAGATCCTATCCCTAGGAGGAGTTGTGGGTATCTTTTTATTTTAAACCCACAAGAAACTACAGCAAGCTTGTCAGAAAGATGTGCAACCTTAAACAAAAACCTCTCAAAAGCCAATAGAAGCCATGAATCACTGCTAATTGTGCTCAGCTCACTGAAGCTGGAGGTAATAAACATTTCAAGCTGACACTGCCACTGAAAGAAGCAACCCCGCTCTCTCCCTGCCCTTGGGTTTTCATTTCTGCCCTCGTGTGCTACATGCACGTGCTACGCTTGGTGAGCTCGGTGAGGAGGTGAAGTGGGCTGGGAAGGATACCTTTCTGTGTGTTTCCAGATTATTTTCTGTTTGAATCATTTCCCCCATCTGGTTCATCACATAGCGATGCAAATGCTCTTGCATGGGTAAGGAGGAGAGAGCAGGGGCAGGAACCAACAGGCAGAGAGGGTGGACTTGCTATTTTTGGCACCAGCACTGACATCTGCCTGCTAAAGTGATTGCCAAGCTTTAGCAATTGTCCTTGCCATTTGCTGTAGAGACTGCTTCCTGCAGCATGCCAAACTGGTAGTGCAGTACTGGTACTTTTAAAAGGGTTTTTTTTGAGCCAGCACTGTGCCCTCGTGGCCAGGAAGGCCAATGGCATCCTGGGGTGCATTAGAAGGGGTGTGGTTAGTAGGTCGAGAGAGGTTCTCCTCCCCCTCTACTCTGCCCTGATGAGGCCACATCTGGAATATTGTGTCCAGTTCTGGGCCCCACAGTTCAGGAAGGACAGGGAACTGCTGGAGAGAGTCCAGCACAGAGCCACCAAGATGATGAAGGGAGTGGAGCATCTCCCTGCTGAGGAAAGGCTGAGGGAGCTGGGTCTCTTTAGCTTGGAGAAGAGGAGACTGAGGGATGACCTCATTAATGTTTATAAATAAATAAAGGGTGAGTGTCCTGAGGATGGAGCCAGACTCTTCTCAGTGATGCCCAACGGTAGGACAAGGGGCAATGGGGGGGGCCGGAAACACAGGAGGTTCCGCTTAAA
>NW_010293050.1:0-2925 GCF_000700745.2 Antrostomus carolinensis | reverse complement strand
CTTCTCTGGAGACATTCAAGACCCGCCTGGACGCCTTCCTGTGTGATCTCATTTAGGTTCCTGCTGTGTCAAGGGGATTGAACTAGATGATCTTTTGAGGTCCCTTCCAATCCCCAACATTCTGTGATTCTGTTTTAGTGTTCTGTGAAATTCAATTCTAGACAATAAAAACTACAAAACTAAAAGTTTATGTTGTTGTATTACAAGACATGTTCTAGAGCTCCTGTATCTTTACAGTGCTGTCAATATATGGTTTTATTTGCATTGGTGCATTAGTAACTATGTCTGTTGAATGTAGGTACAGCAGCAAGAGGAGGAGGAGAAGCCGCTGACTTCATCAAATCCAGTGCTGGAACTCGAACTGGCAGAAGAAAAGTTACCCATGACCCTTTCCAGACAGGAGGTACAATCAGTCATCATAACCAGACTGCTTGAGTTTACAGCAAAGGCATCTGGAATTTCTTGTTAGGGTTGCCTTTTCTAGTGAAGTGTTCTTTTTAGGGCAGTTTGTATGAAGTAATAAGGCTCCATTTTTACAGTCAATAATGATCATCTTTGCTCATCAAGGATCTGCTGTCCAGCTGAATGCATAGGGAGGTGCAGATGGGTAGAACCTCTGTGCCATATGGATTTGTGCTGTAATATTTTACAGCTCTTTCAGATGGTTTCTAAAATAGTACCCTGATTCTTGGATAACACTGAAGGTGGTGTGCTGACTTTTTCCAAGGGTTTTTTCTCCCAGCTTCTTTTCTTTGTAGCTCATTGATCTGAACCCAAATTTAGAAACTGAGTTTTGGGAGTTCAGAAAAGAACAAAAAGTCCTGAAGGCAGAGAAGCTGGTGTGTTTTTTGTTCTTTCTAAGGATAGAAATACCCATGTGAATGTGAGTTCACAAGCATATCTATACCCCAAAGCAGAAGAGAAGCAGGAAGTTCAGAAGTACACATTAAATTCTAATCTTGGAAATACGAAATTTCACAGCTGAGATCATCCAGGGATGTCACATGTCCCCTTAATTTTGCCAGATACTTCCTGTTTTTTACAGGAGTGTATTTCAGGGTGATGTGGGCTGTTGGTTTAATGTTTTCTGGTCTCTCTGTCCTGTGTAATGTGCACTGTCTCACTGCTGTTGATGGTTGAGGTTTAGGTGTTGCTGTGCCAGCACTCCATCCACCCCTGGTTTTGTGACATGTTTGCAAGTCAAATGCTTGTCAACATACAGCAAGACACTTGAACTGAATAAACAAATTAATATCTGAATTAATGTAGTTACTTTTTGTCCAACTGGTCTGTTCATAGAATGAAGTACTGGCTTGAAATGAAGCGTAAGCCCTTCTCTTGATCAGCAAAGTATTGTGTGGTGATTCACATTTCAATAAGCCTGTTGCTTAGTTCACTAAATAAATAATGGTAAGGATAAGGAGATTTAGAAGCAATGCATGAGATAAAGAATCAGGAGAATAAAGTTCAGTTTTTGGCTCTGCCCATGACTTTGCAAATCAGCTGAGGGACGATATTCTACATCTAGTTTTAAAGTAACTGTCCCATTAGATTGAGACTTAATATTTTATTAGGTACTATTTTCATTACCGTGGACGAGTAGGTGAGCGACATTATCGTCAAGTTCCTTTGTGATTTTCAAAACAGTTTTTAACCTCTACCAGAGGGATTATTTTTGTGTATTTGCTTAAACAAGTCAGAGCAGGAAGAAGTTAGGCTTTACCAAGTGGCTTGGGATTTTATACAAGATTTAGATTGGCAATATTTGGAGTGACCTTTCACTGAAATACCGTGGGAATTTTATATTTAGATTGAAGAGTGTCTGGAACATTTTTCTACTGCTTCAAATATTGCCATTTCCTCTCCAGTCCAGCTCAGCTTGTTGTTCTAACCAAAGTAAATAAATCCATCCTCCTGGATTGATTTTATTTTGCTTCCTTTACCAGTCTGTGTAAGGGAATCATAGATGCTCTGATTTGTTTCAGGTTATCAGGAGGTTACGAGAGAGAGGTGAGCCCATCAGGCTGTTTGGAGAAACAGATTATGATGCATTTCAGCGTCTGAGGAAGATAGAAATTCTTGCACCTGAAGTGAACAAGGTAAGACTGACTGGCTGTTAGTTACTTATTTGTAGTGAGGTAACCAGTGAGGAATGCTATAAAGTGTTACAGAAAATCAATTTCAGCAACTTTCAGGAGGGAGGGGTAGAACAGAGCAAAGAGAAGAATCTGCTACATCTCATTTATTGCCTGAGCAAGTATGTTAAATGTCATAGTTTATACACAATTATGTCTCCTTAGTTCAACCCCAGGCCCTTTGCAGTTGAAGAAGGGGCCTCCGGGTGGCAGTGATACCCCAGCCTGTGCTGTCACCTGCTTTTTAACCAGCAAAGACAGTCGTTTACTGTTAAAACTGGTCTGTGGTTGTGGTTATATGCGTTTCTGAGAAGGTGCAGGTAAGTCAGAGGAGGACTGTATCCTGTGTTTCTGATATATAAATGGTTTTTCAAATCCCTTGATTCCAGAGCTATAACGTTAAGGAAAATTTTTATTTTCCCCCTTTCCCTTTAAAGTAGCCATTGATTCAAAAAATGACTACAAGATATTTCATAGTTAACTGATTTATTCCTTTTGTCTTAAGAATTGATCAGTTAAGTGAGGAGATGCAGTTGGGGTTTGTTTTGTGTTCACTGTTAACCAGATTTGCAACCCAGCTAAAACAGTGATGATGCAGATTTTTTTTTTTTCCCTAATTTGTGGCAAATGGAATTATTTGAAATGTCTTTGTGGAAGCTGCCCAAAAAGAGAAAGCCTTTTCTTGTTCAAGTCTTTTAAAAAAAGATAAACAGATCTAAAGGTTTAAAAAAAAAATAAAACTTCTGCTAATGGAAGCTTCCTCTGGGCAGGAACAATCCCAGGTTCCAGT
>NW_010293049.1:6963-34731 GCF_000700745.2 Antrostomus carolinensis | reverse complement strand
GAGGTGGCGCTGAGCGGAGCTGCTGTCTGTCCGTCCGTCCGTCCGTCCCAGGAGAGCGTTGTTAAATAGCCCGCCGTCACCTCCAAACGGCCCATGGAGATGCCTGTGCGGGGCGTTAATGGTGGGCGCTGCGTGGCGGGCCCCTGGAGCCCGCAGGGTCACCGGCTCTTCCGCAAAACTAACGCTGCTGTGAATGATCCCTTACAGCTTAAAAAGCCAAAAGTTGCAATTTCTTGACTGGACTCAGTGCCCACCCAGTATGAAGAACTAGATAAGAGTTAATATGACTGATATTCAAGATTAAAAAAAGCCAAACTGAATTTCTGTCTTCTCTGACCTTCTGTGGGAAGCCGCTACGATTTAACAGCTGATAAAACTTTTGCTACACCCACTTACTAATCTTTTGTGTAACTTCAGTGCTGCAGACCCTCCGAACTCGGGCAAAAAGCTGTGGGGGTCAACTTCTTATGTAGTAATGACCAACTACCTTGGTCTATGAGATAAATCTGGTGTTTGGTATGATGTAACAAATTTAATGTACTGTAAAGTTAGGCTCTCTTTGTAATTTGGAGGTGACTGAAGACTTGCCCACTGGTACCTGATGTTAAATATTATTAAAGTGCTGCTTGTTCAAACTGTAATACTGCTAATGGGTTAAGAATAGTGTTCAGAAGTTGTTGTGCTTTTTGAGCCAGAACTGCAAACATGAGCTTAAATATTATTGTTATTCATGCCTTTTACAATCCTTATATCCTTATGCCTGAAAGTTCTACTTTTACAGATACACGATGAAAATAGAAAGTAAAAGCAATTTTATCTTATTTTTGCAACATAGCTAAATAGCTGGTAAAACAAGTGTTATGGAACTGGTGAAAGTGTTGATGTAAATCAAGGCTGTTGTAAAAGAAGAATAATTGAATTGAAGCAACTGAGTTTGAAACACTGTCAAGAGCAATCATTTTATTTTTCATCTAATTAATCTCAGTTCTAGAATAGCCTCACTAAGTATTAGTGTATACTTTAATTGACTATAGTGCTCAATATGACAGTAACATCAGGATTGTTCACAGTGTAGTGTTTTGCTTTTGTTGCAACTCCTAGACTAAGTCCTAAGTCAAGATTTAGTCTCTAACCCCCCAAAAATTCCTAGCTCACCCTTGTTGTTGCCTCTTGTACAGCTTTACTTTTTAAATAGAGCTTCAATGTATTTAAGCTAGTAAATGTTCCTTCCACCTTTTGTTTTTCTTCTGCATCAGTCAGGTTCTACTTATCTTACAGATAGGTAGATAGATGCAACTGTCTTAATTTGCTTCCAAATTTGTTTCCAAAATCTGCTGTATCTGGGCTTATAAAAAAAAACCTTTTCAAGCAACACATTCACTATGCTTTGGTAAAACATGAATTTGGAAACTCAAAATGCAGGCATTAGCATTGTTAATGTGCTTCATATCTAAGGGGGTGAACCTGTTATCAAATGTCACCGTGGCATACCAGGTTGCTGTTTGTCTTGTGCGTGGTGATGATCTGCGTGTATGCTCCAGCCTAGCTGAATTGTTCCTCTGATCTTGCGGTTCTGGGCTGTCATCCACTGTTAGATGATTACAAAGCAGAATATATTCATTGTTCAGCCTCCTACTATTTTGGAAGTCACAAAACTGAAGCTGTAACTTGCCCCCGTGAACAAGATTTTAGTGATAATCTGTTGTCAAGAGTGAGTCTTGCACCAGAGTGTCTAGTGGTCTGTTTAGAATCGAACACTTCAGCCTCAGTGCTATGTTGAGGAAGAAACATTAGCCACAAGAGTCAGGAAACTCGAGATGTCATGTGCTTCTGGGATTATTTTTTTTCATTATAATTTAAAGATACAGCATATGACGTGCCTCGACTGTCAAAATATTTTAAAGATTACCAAGGTTGTAGAAGTTCTATTTTCAAGTTGACTATTCAGGTCAAATATACAGGTAGCATAAATATTCAGTGCAGCAGCACTACTAAATGAATAATAAAATAGCATTTTATGCTTTTAGGGGTTTTTTTTTGTTTTTTAGTTTTCAGCCCATGGTCATTTCTGTGCTTTTTGGGAGAAATTGCTGCAAATGCCCCTTCAAAATTGTCTGCACCAGGTTTAAATTAATTTAATGATGAAACAAAATGCTGACTACTTTTACTATACCTCTATTAAACTTTACTTAAAACTCAATCAGAGTAAAAAGGTATGTGGACTTTTTTCCCCAAAAAATCTGATATTTTGTCTTTCTTATTAAATTCTATTTACAATTTGCAAGTTCTATTCAAATGCACCAGCATTATAAAGGTTCTGGTATTGCTGTCTACTGCTCTTCTATTAGCAGGGTCTATTAGTATTTTTGGTGCTTTAGAGTGTTGTGTTATCAGTGCAAGATGTAGGCTTAATTGCTTGTGTAAATGGAAAATAAAAAAGGAAATTTTAAAAGTTTATTAGATTGTTTCACTATTAGCTTAACTTTCATGTATAAGTTTTTCCTTTTTTGAAGGCTGTTATTTGTACAACTACTTGGTATATTTAATCTTCCACACCCCTGCAAGTGAACAACATTTTCTAATGCAAGTTAACTGTGTGTGCATCTAAATTAACTTTAAAAGTGTTTATGGGCTTGTTAAAAAATACATATGTAAACATACTAAAAGCTATAGGTACTTGATTTGTCCCACAGTGGATGGAAGGAGGAACAAGGTCTGGAAACTGCCAAATTGTGACAGTTTTTCCTTAAACAATTATTAAACAAATTAAGTTAAAAGCTTTATGTTCCTTTTACCTAATTATACTATTCTAGATCCTTAAACTGAATGCTATTACTGCTTTGTCAGTTTATGTTTTTGTTAGCAATTACATCGATCTGAAGTCTTAACTCCTGTCTTTTTAGGCCTTTTAATGCTTCAGAACGTAAAGCAAGCTCCTACGCTGTCGTAGACTGTGATCAAGCAAGAAAGGAAGTTAGTGTCCGCACTGGAGGAGTGACAGATAAGACATCAAGAAAGACTTACACATTTGATATGGTAACTGCCTGTCAAGTTGGGGGCTGCTAGAAACAAACTAGTACACTTCTCTAATGTGGTCTGATTACTGTACTGTGTGATGCTATACGTTACTGTATGGACAAATGGGATGTGTTGTCTTTGCTTCAACAGGTTTTTGGAGCTCAGGCAAAGCAGATTGATGTATACCGTAGTGTTGTGTGTCCCATTTTGGATGAAGTTATTATGGGCTACAACTGTACAGTGTTTGCGTAAGTAAGCCAATAATTAGCTATTAGGAAATTTTATTTGAATTTTAGTTTCTTGTTTACATTTTATTTTTTTATTCTCACAGTTATGGCCAAACTGGTACTGGTAAGACCTTCACGATGGAAGGGGAACGGTCACCCAATGAAGAATATACTTGGGAAGAGGTATACTTTCACTCCTGAGATTTCTCTTGTCTGTACTATAGTTCAAAGTTAGAAATTGCAGAAGGATAAAGAAAATCTAAAGTTGACACCTTTCAAATCCTGAAGCTGACTGACTTTTCTTAAATGTTTATAAATTAACAAATGATCTCATAAATTTATATGAAAGTAAAAACTTTACATCTTTAATGCATGCATACCAGTCTTGGTGATCTTTATATGGAAGATGATCTTTGTCCAAGGTATTCTTGCTTATGTCAAATTGGACTATTTAGTTGAAATTCCACCCTCTCATCCCCAAATCTCTTTCAGTACATTTATGTATTAAATACTTCACTTTATTTTATAGGATCCACTAGCAGGTATAATACCCCGTACGTTGCACCAAATATTTGAAAAACTCACAGAGAATGGTACCGAATTTTCTGTGAAAGTCTCACTTCTGGAAATCTATAATGAGGAGCTTTTTGATCTCCTGAATCCTACTCCTGATGTTGGAGAAAGACTGCAGATGTTTGATGACCCTCGAAACAAGGTTAGTGCTGTCTTCCAAAATTTATCTTAAGGCTTTCAGGATTGTTGAGAAATTTATAATAAGCATGCATTATTTTCTGGCAGAGGGGTGTAATTATTAAAGGCTTGGAAGAAGTAACTGTACACAACAAAAATGAAGTCTACCAAATCCTGGAAAGGGGTGCAGCAAAAAGAACAACTGCAGCTACTTACATGAATGCATATTCCAGGTACAAATCTTCCCTATTTCAGAAACTTTGTTTTGTTCTTGTTTTATTAAGCAGGATCCTACCGAGAAGTAAAAGATGTTGAAGCTAGTGCAGACCTGGCATGATCCTGAGATTATGGATCACAGTTCAGATTGCCAAATGTGGCTTAGAAAGCTATAGTTAGAACTGTGAGGTCATTCTAAGATGTATGAAGGGACATTATAAAATCTGAATGTTTTTCATCTTAAAAATAGGCAAGCTGTTACTCTTTACATGATTTGTCACATAAGCTTCCCCTCTTGTTTAGAGTTTGCATGCTTTGTTATTAATATATTCCTGGTTAATATGCAGAGTCTAGTTGGAAAGGTAGCCCTGGCATTCCACCTAACTAGCTGAGATATAAGTAGCAGAATGTTCTTAATCTGGCATCTAGGATATTGACATTTAATTATAACTCAATGAAGTGAACTTTTTCAAAGCTTTCTATGCCTATGGAAACAAAAGACAGAAGTCTTGACAGGTATGTAACTGAAATACATTGTGTGTACTAGCATGAGATAAATATTCCAGGCAGTAGATAGCGTGCATCTTCAGAAAAAGGCTGTAGTCCTTTCAAGTTTGGAAGATGTTCAGCTGATATACCTGTAGTAGAGAGGCAGATTGTCTTTGTTCTGGCTGTTATGGGTGGTTGGGTTTTTTTACCAATCCTGTTTACTAAATAAAAACTTGATGTAGGAGTCTCAAGTATCCTTTCCTCTCCTCACCACCAGTAGAAAATAGCATGTTAGGATTTGTTATTGAATTTGGAATTTCAAAATACGAAGATCTGTTATTTACAGGTCAACACAAGACCCTCTTTCCAAACCCCAGCTTCTGAACACTTGGAAACTGGATTGTGGAAGTTGAGGATAAGGTTGAAGGGGTTTTTTTTGTATGACAATGCAGGCTACTTCATTTGATTGCAGCTCACAGTCAGAATCTAGTAGTGACACCTTGGTCAAAGATATCGCTGTTTATGACTGATTTTGCATTCTTGAACTACAGATGGGATATCTGTGTTGCTGTGAACAAGTAGTGATCCAGTGTTGCAATAAGCAGATTTTAAATTAAAGATATACTGAGCACATCTGTCCACTGGTGCAAGGGAATGGGTCTTTGGCTACCACAGAATAGAACACAAAACTAATCTGAAATTACAGGGATTGTAAATTGGGGAATCTATTCTGTCTGAACTGTTTTATGTGTGGTCAAACTGGTGTAATTTGGCACCTATGGTTTTCTATGTATGTCAGCTTCCTGTTGTAAAAAAATTATTAAAGGCATAGGCTTGATTTAAAATCATCTTAAACTGTACTACTGTTTTGAATGAAAACTGAATTGAACTTCTACATTTTTAATATTGGATTCAACTACTTGCTGGTTTTCTTAGTCTGAATAAAGACAGATAAATTTCTTAATCTCACATTCTGTAAAACTGTTCTTAGTGTATTGACTAAAAAAAATCTACAAGCCAGTTTTCTTGACATGCCTGTGAGTTGAGAGCACACAAATGTGAACAAGACTGAAGTGTTTCTCTTGGTTTTGCGTGAAATAAGATAAAATTTACCAGGATGGAATAAGGCAAACATCATCCAGTTGCTTCATCACTGGTTTTAAGTACCATATGCATATGTATACACATAAAAATGTACTTGTCTGTCTGAAACTGAGTTCTTTTATAGCCGTTCCCACTCTGTATTTTCGATTACCATCCATATGAAAGAAACTACAGTAGATGGAGAAGAACTTGTTAAAATTGGGAAGCTAAACTTGGTAAGTATTTGAAGTAAATTTCATTGCTGACATTCTTGAAGTAATGAACTAGAATAATCTGACCTTATTCTCTTGAGAATCTAAGGTGGGTTTCTTCTGATAAGGGGAAAAATAATTGTCTTTCATAAAGTGCAATGAACTATATGTGCCACTCTAAGAAATGTCTGTCCCATTTATCACCCTAATGTCTCCTGAACAACTTGTAAGCTAGTTCATGTGCGTTATGTTCTGCAAAACTATGGGACAAACGTTCTTCAGGGTGATTTGAGACAGAAGCATGTCCCTCCCTCTTGTCTTTCAGGTTGATCTTGCAGGCAGTGAAAACATTGGTCGATCTGGGGCAGTTGACAAGAGAGCTCGTGAAGCTGGAAATATCAACCAGTCTCTCCTGACACTAGGAAGAGTTATTACTGCTCTAGTAGAAAGAGCCCCACATATTCCATACAGGGAATCTAAGCTCACAAGAATCCTTCAAGACTCTCTTGGCGGACGAACAAAAACATCAATAATTGCCACAGTTTCTCCTGCATCTATAAATCTTGAGGTAAATTTAAGTCCTAAAATCTATTCCTAAAATACGTATTTTGCTAATGATAAAAAAAAAAAAATGAGTTAACTCTTCAGCTTGACCTAGTGTAACATCTATCACAGGAAACACTGAGTACACTGGAATACGCCCACAGAGCAAAGAACATAATGAACAAGCCTGAAGTTAATCAGAAGCTAACAAAAAAAGCTCTTATTAAGGTAAGCTAGACATATATCTTCACAAATTAAGTTACAGGTTAGGTTTGATTCTGATAGCATAGTTTTTGCTATGCAGGAATTATGAAGTTGTGGAGAAGCCATAAGTAGTAACAGTGCTTTTCTGAGGTGATTTTAATCACTGAACTGGTGCTTTCAAACTAAGCTGCTCTACTGGCACAGTCAATTTGCAGATGCTGAAACTGCTACTAAGACTGAAGCTGGATAGAGAGGGCTATTGCTACTAGCTATGACTCTGTCTATGGCTGCCTGTTTACAAATTAGTGGAGAGCCACTAAATGACACTGGATTTTTTTTTTTCTGGACTTGCTGTATTAGCAGCGTTGTTCCCTGGAAGGTGCCTGAGTTAAAGTGAACTTATCAGTAAGTATGAATGAAGAGCCAATATACAGTAGCTGACTGCTACTAAAGAAGCTGTGATTCCCATTCGAAGCTGTTATATGCAACCAAGTATGATTCAGATGGGAGGTTTCAATGCTCTACATGTGAATTTAAATGGTGCTATACTGAATTATTTGTAACAGAGGTGAAGTCCTTTGCTCATGTGCTTGTACAAAACTTCTAGAGCACTATCTTTGTGAAGTATCTATTAAGCTAAATCTTGAAAGCAAAATAGAAATGTTCAGGTTTACACATGATTGTTTCTTTATGCAGGAATATACTGAAGAGATTGAGCGTCTGAAGCGAGACCTTGCTGCTGCACGAGAAAAAAATGGAGTCTATATTTCCCTTGAAAACTATGAGTATGTCTTCAAAATGTCTATAAAATTACTAACAACAAATCTCAGATACTGGTACCTGTCCTTATACAGAAATGCTTTCAGTTCTATTTTCATGGCAGAAAATAAGGATAGTCAGGAGAATTTAACTGACTGCTCAACTTTTTCTTTAGAAATTCATTATTACACAGATAGAAGCCTAAAGAGTAGATTTGCACTGAGGACTTTATTTATATGTGGAACTTACCATAAGCATAGCTAGGGTGCGGATTTACACCATGAAGCCTTTCTTTCATGAAAGCTCATATAGGAGAGCAAACTTGATATAGTTTACTTTGCTTTGTAAGAGGGCTAGTTTACACAGAAATTTTACAGTGGAAAATTGTCTTAAATCCTTTCTGCATTAAGTGAAAATTACCTGCTTTTCATACAGAAATTCGTAGTACTTATTTTTCAAAATTACTAAGTATATAGTGTAGAAAGCAACAGATAATATTGAAATCAGCTGTTGACTAATTTGTTTGTTTTAATCCTTGCTTGAGAGCCCTTAATGGAAAGCTGACGGTTCAGGAAGAACAAATTGCAGAGTATATTGACAAAATCAGTGTCATGGAGGAAGAAGTGAAAAGAGTAAGTGACATTTCTCAACTATGGCTTTAATCACTCCAAAAATGAAATAAATCTTTGAGGAAGGAGGAAGAAAGTTTGAGCAAACAGTCTGAAGAGTTTTTGTTCTTAATGTTCCCTAATTAGTCAAGAGTGGAAACTTCCTAATCCTTGAAGTTAGGAAGCTGAAATACCATATAGGATTTATTTTTTTAAAAGCTGTTTTAATGTCTACCACCTTACTTTTAATTTGCTTAAAAGCAAAGAATGATAGTAAAGAGGAGAAAGTGATGAGCTCCCATTAACAAATTACACAGAAAATGGGAGCATCCTCTTTAAAAGAAATGCAGATATTAAGTTGCTGGAATCTGTAACTACGCTAATTGGCTTTACTGACTCTTCATTCTATCTGCTTAGATTTGTTTAGTGGGATATTTTTTCTTTTCTTGTGCTGAAACAATTGTTTAGTCTTGTGGTTTGAGTGGGGAAGCAAGAGATTATTACAGTGAAAATGGTGTTGGTTTGTGATATTTTCAGTGAATACAGAGACTATACAAATCTGCAGTCTAGGTTTAAGACCTCTGGGCCTTACAGCTGAAACTACATTGACTGGTAGATGATAACTTGCCTTCTGGTATTGTGACATAATTTGAGGGATGTGAAGCGGGACTGTTGAACTTACAAAAAGCAGTGTTGCCCTATTGATGTTTGTCTTCCATTTTAGATCACTGAACTATTCACAGTTAGTAAAAATGAACTTGAGCAGTGTAAAGCAGACCTGCAAATCAAGGAGAAAGAACTGGAAGAAACCCAAAAAGACCTGCAAGAAACAAAGATTCATCTGGCTGAAGAAGAATATGTGGTTTCAGTTTTGGAAAACACTGAGCAAAAACTTCATGGCACAGCTAGCAAGGTTGTCACAGTTCTTGCACCTAACTGTAACAGTAGCTTTGCATGTTTAGGAGTTTCATGGGCTGTTCAAGGAAATCACTGCTGCTAAAGCATGATGCAAGTGTGACCAAACCTGAATTTAAGGTGGAAAACTAGGATTAGCTCTATAATTTATATTGTGGTGAAAAGCTACTTAAGGTTGCAGGACTTTCTCTGTGGTAATATTGAGAGCTGACTGCTAAACACACTGGCTGGTCTGGAGCTACCTTTCCTTCAGACCAGTTTGTCATGACAGCTCCAGTGCTTTGCAGTATCTATTTTCATTAGTTGTTTTGCAGAATAAGTAATTTTTACTAGAAACTTATGGCTGGCCCTACAAAAGAGCAAGTTATATATAACTGGGGTAGAAAAATAGCAAAAAACTGTGCAGAGGCATGTGCAGTAATTTGCACCCACTGAGTGAGTAATGGAAGCTGTTGCCCTGTCACCTCTATATTTTAGGGTATGGTTTTGATGTATTTGTAGATTGGTCATAACTATCACAGCAGACTTGATGTGATTTTTTTGTGTCCTGCTATTTAAACTGCAAAGGGATGAAACATATATCTTTCATCAACATGAGAATTTCTTTCTACTTAGATTCCTGTAAGGTTGGGATGGGATGCCTGGTGTTTTGCATGTGGGTTGTGATGTGTTTGTGTGAGAGAAATGGGTACAGAAATTATTTACACTGACTACAAAACCAAGAATCCACTATACATTCAAATTCTAAATTATTTGTCACAGAACTAGTACTGGAATTCCTTTGCTTGAGTGCTATTAAGGAATATATTTACTGTAAAATCATTCAGAAAAAGTTGAAGCGGTCAGGATTTTTTTTTGTTACTATTATGTGATAAATGGTATCTTAATTCCTTAAATACTGAGGAGGACCTTTTTTAATGCTTTGATTTCAAAGTTAGAACAAATGGTCGGTAACTTTTTCCTGTGTTCTAAAAATATAAATGACATAAAAGTAGGATTAAGAGCAGTTGTAATTTGATGATGTAAAGAGAAATACCTGTCTTTCTAGAGAGATAATTTCTCCTTTAACTCAGAACTACAGTTGCTTTTTGTTATATAATATATGCTTGACTTCCTGTTTAAAGGCTGACTAAAATAACTTTTAAAATTGTAGTTACTTAGTACAGTTGAAGAAACTACAAAAGATGTATCTGGTCTCCATGCAAAACTGGACCGTAAGAAGGCTGTAGAACAACACAATGCTGTTGTCCAAAATACATTTGCAGGACAAATTGATGTTTTGTTCAACAAGATACAAGATTCAGTTAGTGAAAACAGTTTGAAGCAGCAACAGATGTTGACATCTTACACAAATTTTATAGGTAAGTGTAATACCTGTATTAGGATGTTATCCTGTATTTTTGCAACAGTAATACCAAAGACCGTTTGCTAAAATGATTCTGTTTTAGTAAGTGGGAGAGGCTTTATTTTAAACAATGTCATGATTACAGTTGCACCAATAATAATGTACCTGGGATGATCAGCAGGCTTCCTGGCAATAAGGTGATGAGCAATAAAAAGAGTTCCTATTTACAGTGGAACTTTAAAAAAAAAAAAAAAAAATTGTAATGCTTCTTGATTTTTTTTTTTTATAGGTGACCTCCTGTCTACCAGTTCTTCAGCAGCTAATATTCTTGCATCAGTTGTATCAGCATCTTTTGCCTCTGTTAAAGAATTGGTGTCTACTGAAGTTTCTCAGATGTCTGAAAAAATAACACAACATGAGAATCTGTCACTTAATTGTAAAGCTGAGCTGCTGAGATTAATTGTTAGTAAACTCTTATATTACTTAAGTATATGAAACTGTTCTCAATCAAAAGGAGTTCTGTAAATATCGTATAGCTTTTTTCTGGTCCTCTCTACTTGTCTTTGCTTCAGCACTTGGCCATGATTATGTCCCTCCCCTCTTCCCCTCCCATGTCACCACCACAAACTGTAATGTACTATATAGCAAATACTGTAATAGCAGTATACATGGATATGTATATGGATAGCTTCTTGCAAATATAGAGGAAGAAAAAAGTCATCCTAGTTTACTTTTTCTTTTTTCTTTTTTTACTGCTGTTCCTAGGATGAACACACGTCTGGATTAGAAAGAGCATTACATAACTTGACACCAATGGTAGAATTTGTCTTAGGGCTGAACTGTCAGTTTCAGAGTAACATGAAGAAATATTCTGCTGTGTCTGACAAGGTAACGCACATAACTTGTCTCTTACCTTGTGCTCTTCTATTTAATTTACAGATAACCCTTTGGTGATTTTTGTGCAGTGTGTCAAGAGTGTTTCCACTGCTCGTGTGACCTTTTTTCCTTTATTCTGTCCTATTAGTTCTACCTTTTAGGTCTTTCTTTGAGTTCTTTTCCACTTCAAAGTGTGGTGTATTTGCTTGTTACCTATATTGGCACAACTGCTCACCTAAATGCAACATAAGAATGATAAAGTATGGATGCTAAAAGCTATATGTGACAAATATTTGATAACATCCTTAGTATAGTCTCTCCTGTATTTTGGAAACCTAAAATAACCAACTTAGACAAGTCTTACCACTCCCAATTTCTCTTGCTGTCATACCAAACTTCTTCTGTAGTCACTTTGATTCCCGAGGAATGTGATGCTCTATCTTGTTAACAATAACCGTATATGCAGACAACACTGCACTTATCCTTTGCTTCAATTTCTAGTTCTAGTCTGTCTCATAATGTTTATGTAGAACTGCAACCTCATTCTTCCATGCTGTTTTTTTCCATTTTGTCAAAACCAAATGTTTGTTCCTGGTGATCTGTTGCTCTGACTGAAAAATTTCCCCCTTCTATCAGTTCCAATTCATGTGAAATCAACACCCCTTGTCTAGAGGCTTTTTATTGGTTTTCAGACTCAGACACCAAATATGGCTTACCAGTTCTTGCTTCTTGTTCTTGTATTAACCAAGTACCTTGCCTGTGTCTTCCTATTTTTTGTAACTTGCATGCCAAATTTTGTGTTTGGAAAAGCCCACACTAAGTTGTATTCTGTAGTTTTGGATTGCTGTAAGTGTTATTTTCCACCTTTTATGCACAGTACTTTTTTAGTGCCTTTGACAATTTCCTTGGGATAGAGTTTGTGCCTATATAAATTATGGTAGGGAAAAGATCCGGTTCTTACCTAAAGGCAAATATCTAACTTTAAATAAAACTTTTTTCAAAGATGGAGGGTCATAAAAAGGAAATGGATACCTTCTTTGGAGATCTTTCTCTCAGTCTGAAAAAATTACAGGAAGAAACAACCAGTGCTTTTGCTCAGCTGCAGAATGATTGTGAAAATTTAAAAGAAGAAGTGGAAATGACGAGATTGGCACATACAAAGGTATCCTTAGAGTAAGAAGAAATCCTGACACCAAATGTGATTTCTTGCTTTGATTTAAACTCTTTGTAGCAATAAACTGGTGTACTTGTTTCAGAAGAAATATTAGGACAGTACCTTGATGATTCTAATTCTTTTCACCCTTTGCTGGGCTGCTTTAAGAAGCTTGTATAGGAACATAAAAAAAAAAAATAATCCATGCTCCAAGCATGTCCAGTATATATGCCTTTACTTGTATCTCCAAAAGCAAAGTGCCTATTATCTTCTCTACACAAAAATTGTACCTTCAGCTTTAGAATGACAAAGCTCTTTTATTTGCTGCATTTTTAATAAATGCATTCAAATACCCTTTAAGAATGTTAAAAAGTGCAGAATAACAGTGAAATGTATGACATTTTTCTTAATAGAGCGCAGCCGAATTAGTGTCCTCACTGCAACACCAGCTCGACCTGTTTTCTCAGGAGACTCAGAAGAACTTAACTAATGTACTTGCAAAAAATGGAAGCCTGAAGACCACAATCACTGCTGTGCAAGAAAATGTTCACCTGTAAGGAACAGATTACTTTTGGTGTATACTGATGCAAGATATAACTATGTATGAAGAGGACGGCAAAATTAATGCTCTTCATATTTATATGCTTATAAAGTCTTTGGGGCAAGACCTGTATGTTAGAGCTGAGTTCTTCTACAGAGTGTAGCTCATAGTTCACCTTTCCCCAGAGTAAAAGGTTGTTCTACGAGGCTTTTCCTCAAACTTGTCTCTTGAGCATATTGCAGATAAGAGACCAGGGTTTTGGGGGCAGTATGATGAACAGCCCTCAGTATGGCTGGACTCCATAACTTCATACCATAAAGGCTTAGCTTGAAGTATAATAGTGTATCTATTGCAGCATGCTTCATTCAGTTGCAAGCTGAATAGCTAAGGTATTGGCCAACCTTGTTGGGTTTTTGTTTGTTTGTTTCAGGGGATTTAAGAAACATACTGCTCTGAGTGCTGCAATTTGTAAAAAGAGCAACTACATTATAATTAACTAGTTTGACAGAATTGCACTACTTCACTCATTCTGGTCTTTAATATTTCTAAATGTAGAATGTGTTAAAATACACCTTTCAAAATCTCTGAACTGTTACAAATATGTTGTTGCAGGAAAACTACAGATCTGGTCAGCAGTACAACTTCAAATCACAGCAGTTTTATTGCATCTCTGGATAATTTCTCTCAAGAGCTCAGGATCATAAATGCTGAAAACAAGATGATGCTGGAAGAATCCACTGACCACTGTCAACAACTTCTCAACAATCTCAACAGCGTGTCTCAGGATACTGATAAATGGGGTGAATTTACAACTGCTCAGATAGTCAGCTTTACCAATCAGCAGCTATTGTCCCTCAATGAAGAGAAACAGCAACTTCAGTGTTTACAAAAGGTACCTATAAAGCTTTGTAGTCTAACACAACATTCTGAGACAAACTTGTACAGTAGAATTTCTAGGGGGAAAAAAGTTCTCATTTATAGTCAGAACAAAATGTTTTTTAATCACAGCAGACTTGTGTTATTCAGCTTAAATAGATGCAATTAGGGGAAATCAAAAACTTAATTTAAGAGGAAGACTTTGAACTTAAAGTGCAAATAACTTCAAAAAATGGTGTCTTGATTAATCCCATGCCGCTAACTTCCATTTGTAATTTGGACTTTTTACATCTTTTTGGTAGTATATATATCACTAATTGTAGAGCTTTATCTATCAGTAATATCCCTGGGAGATTTGCACAATGATCAAATACAGACTGTTCTGGAGGATGCAAATGCAGATGGATTAACATCACAGGAGAAAGCATTCCTTCTAGGTATCTACTAGTTCTGGCCTCTTATCTGATAATTTCCTCCTCTAGTTTTTTCAATTTCCATTGCAAACTTCATTTCCCACCCTTGTTTTATTTTTCTAGTAGGTAATGAAATAGGTAAATCCAATATTTTTGCTAACTTTCAGAAAGAAAACTTAAGTGTTGAAAGCATTTGTAGTCTCAAGACACTCCTGTATCTGGGACACCTACTGAACACTTCAGGAGTTTCATTCCAATGGGAATGGCTAAAAATGTTTTCTCCCCCCCCAATGCATAAAGCTTCTAGTGTAGGATTTTCACTTGGAATATCCTAATTCTGTGCTGGGTTGTGCGTAGAAACTTGAGAAGTCTGATCTGAACTGGATAGCATCATCTTTATTCTTATGAGTAGCTTTCTAAAATGATCGTACTTTCTAAGAAACTGACTCTCTTTTGGAGGTAGTTCTCAAAATGAGAGTGTAAAGCTGGCACTGAAACTTCTCAATTTGAGGTCTCTCAGTTGTTTCGGTTCAGGTCGTGTCACTAATCATGCACCACATCTTAGAAAAGAGGCCGTAACCTTAACTTTCCTGTTAACTTGGTGTTTTTGGTTGGGTTTTTGTTTTGTTTTCAGATAAATGAAGAAAACTGTAGTACAGCAATAGCTGAAATTGCTGACCATATTGGTAGACAAAAGGCTGCTGAGGAGAAGGTACTAAATGCCCTTCTTGATCAGATAAAGATTGATCAGGAGACACTTCTGGAGCAGAAGACAGCACTTAATGAGGAAGCACAGCATGGACTGACTCAGGTTAATGGTTTCCTGCAAGAGGATCTTAAAGTGGATATTCCAACAGGTATTTAAAGTAGGTCGGGGACAGAATGGTCTTAGAGAAAGCCATGCGAGTTGCAGAAGTCATAAGTGAAGGTTAATGGGGACATAATGTAATTCGCAGCCTTACACCTTTTCTAAGGTGCATGCAAAGAATGATGACTGAACAAAGCATGATTTCTGTATTGAGTTAATGTGAAAGTGAGGTTCTGTAATTAAAGCAGCTGATGAAAGTGTTTAGTAGTGCCTTTTATTAATATACAATCTTCATTAAAGGGACAACTCCACAGAGAAGAGACTACTTCTATCCAGTCACACTTGTGAGAACAGAACCCCGGGAACTTTTACTGGAGCAATTAAGGCAAAAGCAACTACATCTTGATGCTATGCTAAACAGTGTGACAAAGGAGGTAGAGGATAATGCAGATCAGGTATGTGTATGAATGGCAAATGAGGCTCTTCAGAGAAGGTTTCACATTTTCAGGTGTTGTTTCATGCCACTGTGGAGAGTTGACTAGAACTCTAGAGCTGTTGCAGAGTCATGTGTGCTGAGCTTTTGACAAAAACTGTATCTTGAAAAATAAGAGAAGGCATTAATAACTTAGAGACTTTCATTTCTGTCAAAAATGGAAGTGCCATGTCTTTTATAAATCTGATCATGCTTAGTACAGTCACTTAGGAAATTCAGACATTAAATGCACTTTTCTGAAAACTTCTGTTTTAGGACCTGTTGGAAGAGGAGGAAGGGTTGCAAGAATCCAATGAAAGTCTTGCTAGTGATAAGTCCTTAGTGGATGCAAACATATGCTGCCACACAAATGGTGGCATTCCCTTTTTCCAGGTAACTTCCACAGATATTCCAAATAGCTGTGTATTTAAGAGTGAAGAAATATTATTGTTCCATAATAGTGCTGTAGTCTAAAAGCACCTACTGTCATTTACTGTAGCCTCACAACTTTCTTAAATCCTGTAGAATATGGTTTGTTAAACTTGAACTAAAATAATAGCAGATAAAATAATGAAAGTTTCTGACAAGCTGGACAGACAGTAGAAAACTCCTCAACAAATAATCCTGCATGAAAAAAAGGTCATAATTTACTTGACATGAATATGTGTTTTAATGGAAACGTTGAAATCAGATGTGGAGTATTTTCTTAGAGGCCAGATAGAAATATTAGCATTCTTGATTCTTCACTTTTTTAAAAAAACCCAAACTTTCTTCCTTTTTACACTCTTGCTCTACCAATGTATCAGTGTAAACCCCTGGTATATTAGGCTTGGGTTTGGCTTGTGGGGGGGTGTATCTACTTGTATTGGATCCCTTAAAAGTAGCTGCTGAACTTCCAGATGTATACAATAAATCTCTTCTTACAGTAAATGCAATATTAGAAACGTTTCTCAGGAGTTCAACCAACTTTTTTTTCTCAGGACACTATATACACTGCATTGTACATCAGCAAGTAGTCTTTAATTTGTTTTCTCTTAAAATGGATAATTTATTGAGCATTTTCTTTAAATCCCAGCACAAAAGGAGTCACAAAAAGGATAAAGAGAACAAATCTGCAGCTACAGTGGAGAAGAACAAAATAGAGGATATGACGGAACACTTTCTTCCCAAATCTAAGCTTCCTTTAAGATCACTGAACTAAGATATATCCACTGCAGATTCCTGTTTTGAAATACTTAAGTTTAATTGTCTACTGAGCCATAGCTTTCTTTGGTTATTCTCAGTCTCTGTATATAGGGATATATTGATGCAAAGTTGGATCAAAAGACTGGTCTGCCAAATGTCCTGTCTTTGTATCATTTTTATATGCCGTAGCTTGCAAAGTATTAACAGATTAAAAAAACCAAAACAAAACAAAAAAAACCCTGCAGATTATGGTGCTGTATGTTAAATATTTTTATGTTGTCAAATAAGAGATCCTTTTCTTTTTCTCAGTAAATTTAAAACAGAGCAGAAAGGGATGTGGAAAAATGCTTTATCAGCGTTGCCAGCTGCCATTTTATTTCTTAATTAACTGTAAATAAGTGTTTTGTACCTGCTTTTTAGTTTGATTCCTTTTTTCTATGAAATAGTTGTCTTTTGACTGGGATACTTAAAATAAATCATTGATACATGTAAAACAAATGTATAAGCACCTCCCTCAGACTAAAACAACCTTACATGACTTTCATCTTATATTACCAGGTTTAATTTACCTAAAACAGTAGCAGCTGTGTCATAATTCTTGTGCTGTCAGAAAAGGATGGTTCTCTCCCTTGTTTCATAATAGACAACAGCTTTTATTTCAGTGCCTCTTCAGTATATGAAAGCTTATCTCACTGCTGGGTCTTGGGGGTTTTTTTGTTTTTATTTTGTTTGTTTTGAACCCCACTGTTCTTATCTTCCTCTTAACCTGCAGCTGTGATGTGTTGGCTTGGATATGATGTCAACCACAGCTTATGTATTGTAAACTGGTAGCATTTCTTTTAAGATGTAGACACTTAACGTTAAAACATATGAACTTGGTTACAAATGCAGCTCCTATGTTGTATAACAACAGTGAATTTCCAGTAATTGATAGTAGCATTTGACCAGCTGCTCTTTTCATGCTGCTTACCTGAGAATTTGAAGAAAACTTCAAGCTATAATGTGCTAAAAATGTAGGTGAATAGGATTACGATGGGAGCAACCTTAATTTTACATTGAAGCACTATTCTTAGCTAACTATCAAAACATGATTTAAGAGATTATTCATTTTTCTATATTTAGCTTGCAGGCTTAAGTTGATCTTTCTTCAGAGGGGGTGGTCCATATGTCAACTAGATATACTTTGGACACCATTCAAGCAGTACACTGCAGGCCTGCTGATGGACAGAGACAGAAAGACATCATATAAGTATGCCCTTGCACTGATTCTCTGAACTTTCTGGCATGAGATAGACAGTTACTCAGTTGTGTTTGTCTGAAACATCTATCTTACCGCTTACTTATCCTCTCTCTTTTGCCTCTGTGGCCAAAGCTAATTCCTTTTTCTTAACAGCCTGATAGGAGGAGGGAAAGCATTCTTCCCCTTTCAAATTAATAAGAGACTCAGATATGGCTTTTACTTTATTTTAGGTGGGTGTTATAATATCTTGGTACCTACCTTATATATCAAATATTTCTGTTGTTGTAGCAGACTTGAAATACTGGAAACTGCTTCAGAGTATTTGACATATTGTCAGATTCTGGCACTAGAAACTTAATAGACTTAAGAACACCACATGTCTGTTAATACTGACTAGGTATAAGCATGATCTTCCAAGACTGTTCAAGAAATAATTTACTAATTAAAATTCAATGAGAAGAGGTGATCCCACAGCTGTTTTGGAATGACCTAAGCCAGATATGAGAGGCTTGTGCAAGCTTTTCACCCTACTACTTCATTTTCCCTGTGGAGTTCACAGGATCAGTATGAACACACAAACTGGAACAGCCAGCACTGGAGGAGGCTCGCATCTGTAAAATCACACCAGAATCTGTGCTTCTTGGCTTTAACCTCTTTGAAACTGTTTTTTCTACCTTAGCTATTTGGTTTCCCCTGCTTTCCTGATAACTGTGAGCCTTAGCTGTATGAATTTCATGGACTGCTGGCATGCTTTTTCTTTTTCTGAAGTACACCTCAGAGTAAATTTTTCTTTTGTTTGTTATATTGGCATGACACATCCTTGTTTCACTGGCCATGGTGTCCAGAGGTCACATCAGAAACCTGTACAGGATCAAAAATCTGGATGCAGAACTTGTTTCAGCTTCTCTGTCTGTGTCTCTTTTCCCACTAGATGGCTCTAACACTAAAGTGTTAATCCAAAACTCAAGTACTGGCCACTAACTAGGATGTAGAAGTAAGCATTTTGCCAAGTTTTTTTGTCAAGCATCTGTTAAAAGAACAGGTTTCAAAAACTACTATCAAATTTATGCTTCCACAAAGATAATTCTATATTCAAACTTGGGCAAGAGATTGTTTTTATGAAGAGACACATTTGAGAAAAAGATGATACAACCTATGTCTTGAGCTTTGCTGCAGCATCGGTAGACACCCAGTAACTAAATTCTTGTCCTCACCCGCTCACTGGGTTCCCCACCATGTGGGCATTGCCCGAAGTAGAAAGCAATGTGTGTTTGTTTTGGTATGTTGTGTGATGTATGATAAAAGGAGGGTAAGAAAAATAGGTCTAATCCAGAGGGAAGAAATGGCATAGTCCAGGCTTGCTTACCTGGTAGTTTGAATTTGTCTTGTTATAAGGCATCCTTTTATAAGAAGATTATAGGAAGCCATTTCCACATAATAAATGGAAAGGTCATGCCCTCACTGACTTAGTCCAGCTGAGTATGAGGGAGAGTTGTGGTGATGGGCTGTAGTATATGGCTGTGTTCTAATTAACCTGATGAGGTTTTCTCGGATTCTGGATTAGTGGCTGTCCTGGTTTCAATAGGGCTAGCCAAGTGAAACTATCACAGTGGCCAAGTGGGACAGCTCTTGATTTAATAAAAAACTCCGGTAGGATGAATGTGATGTGGGGAAATGAAAAGAGGGAAAAATAGTTTAAATACATGTAAAGGGGGGAAAGGAGAAAGTGATAAGGGGGGCACGGGAAGCACAGATGATCAGAGCCACCAGCTTGCTTTTCCAGTGAAAAAATTAGCAGTTAGGAGGAAATGGAGGGAAGGAAACTTCCTGCTTCTTCCTGGAAACTGGGGAGCCACGGCAATTGCTGCATCAGAGTTGTTGGAGGATGCAATGCTTATCTGAAGAGAGAAGACTAAGCTGACTGGCTGCTATTGGTGGCTGGTTTTATTTTGGGTATCAGAAGCAACTATGTGGGGTTAGAGAGGAGTGAGAAGGTGCATGGTTGCTAGACTCTGCCTTTCTTTTTTCTGTTAGGTATCTGTCACTATTGTCATTGTCTGTTAAATGGGTTGAGGGAAACGAAGCCTGTAGCTGTCTAGGGTGATGAAAGAAAAAAATGAAACTAGAAAGAACTGGAAAAATAAAATTGTTTAATCTTCCTTTTCCATCAAAAAGAGATTGGAAGGGGAGGGAGGGAAGAGAGAGTTCTAATGTTCTGGAGCATTAAAAACAGGAAAAAAAAAAAAAAATATATATGGTTGGTAAATATATACTTTTTAAACAAGTGTTTACAACCATTTGACTACTATTTTTTTCTTTCCCTGTTAGAAACTACTTTTTATGGTAGAAGGCAATGCTCTATAAACTGCACGCCCACACACACAGTTACTTTATAAAGTTAAATAACAATAAATCATGCTAGGCTTTGCATTAGTGGGCTTTATGTGACATAGTATTATAGGTGAGATGTAGACCACCTAGCAAAGTAGGCCGTTCTTGTGGATTGAACACGAACTTGGTCCACAGCAGCATTGCTGGGCTCAATGTTGAAAATGTTAAAAGTATGAACACAGCGCAGCTGAGTGAATGTTTAAATCCCTATGTTCACTATATTTCTAAAGTCAACTTTGATTCCATAGTCACAGGTCTAGCTACCAAAAGGAGAGCACGCTATAGCTACGCAAGTGCTCTTCAGACAGATAAAAAGGAGAAAAACCTTGGTCCAGCTGTCTCTCCTCAGGGAATAAATTAGATACAAGCTGCCATTTTTATATGAGGTCTGAAAATTGTTTCATACTTCCAGATTTCTAAAACTTTGAGAAGACTGTCAGCTTTCAGGTGGCACAAAGTTAGATTTTGTAAAATAACAGAGATTATTTACTTTTTCTTCAAAATATTAAACCTTTATAAATGTTCCCTTAGTTATGCTTGAGACTTTTTTGTGACTCTTGGTCTGTTCGTAATCTAAACATTGTAATTCAAAGAATGAAGCACAATGACTAAAACTTTGAACTTGACTAGTGTGTTTTCTTTATTAAAAGTGACCAAAACATAAGAGTGAAATAAACAGAAATATGACATAAAAGTACATTAGATTTTTTCAGTTCTTTCCAGATAAAATAATCTATAATTGTTGATAACATGTATATAATTTTGACTATAATTTTATTCTGACAATGTCCAGGGTGCTAAAGGTACATGTGAAGATTTTTTTCATATGTTAAGAAATTGTATTTTCATTGGCAGAAGTTAATTTTTTAAAAATATCTTCTTTTTTTGCCTAATTAACACAGAAATTTTGCAAAGTGAAAAATAAAAATTAGCAGGAAAAAAAAAATATGGTCTTTTAGCATTTATGACAAATATTCAACAAAACAGGTTAAATACATGGTAAGATACTTCTCTTTTCCTCCCCAGCCATTTGAGTAAGAATAATGAATGCTGTTTCTCAGAGGACCGATTTCCCCACTGCACAAGTCTGGTCTTACCTGGGGCTAATTCTGCTGCAGTTGCTCGGTTTATACTAAAGTGATAAGTTGAAGGATCAGATTCTCTATTTTCCAAAATATATACTGAGTTGATAATGATGCTTTAAAAAACAAAAAAAATTCTAAGGCCCTATCTGGTCTCTATGGCCAAAAGGTTTCGTGGCATTTAGAAGGGTTTGTCTAGGCAAGACTGGAAGTTGTTTTCATCCCTAATTCTGTATGTTCTTTCACGGGTACTTCAAACATACCTACTTCCCCTACTTTTTAAAATGACTTCGGGGTCTTGCAGGATAGGTATGATGTCACTGTTCTGCTGTTAAGGACTAGACCCAGTGTCTGTTGAAGCTAGCACTGGCTGTAGCGGCCACTGGATCATGCCCATGTCCTTAGGCATAGTGTGGCATCACAGGAAGAGGAACCTTCTAAACCTCCAAAGGATGGCACAGATACCCCCTGTCTTCTGGAACATAACTTCATGCTGAATCCAAGTACCACTACTCCCACTTTGGAAGCGGAAACATGTTTCTGAGGGAGTAAATTCCAATTTATTTTTCTTTTTAATTTTTATCTTTTTCACAGAAGAGCTTAAGTAACCCCTGTCATGTAAGGACTGCTTTGGGAAATTGGTTTTTCACATTTCAATTAGCTTCTCCTGGCACTCAAACCAAAACATAAGGGGCATTATCATTATGTTTAGAAGGTAAAGGAAATAAAGAAGTGAATCACTTATCATTTGTTATAGCCACCATCTTCTATGACTTAATTAAAATATTAATTTCAAACCCATTCAGTTATAGGTAGATATTTGAATGGTTATAACATAATAATGATAGGTGCCAAAATTTTGCTCATTCACTCTAACAGTTTATTTTAGGAAATTCAGTCCAGCAGGATGAACCTTGAATATACAGATTAATGCAAGGAAGGAAATTTTATGATGTCTGTTAGTTAATACAGAAGCCAATCTTATTAATCATGGATTTACAGAGGGCTGTTTTATTAGATGTTAACCATAGCTTATGTTGACAATTGATTTTCATTGTAGGACAACTAATTTGTAATAAGATAAAGATAATTAAATTGACTTTATAAAGGTTACTATCATAAATGTCAGTACCTGTGAATAGCAAACATAAAGCTGCTTTAGCAGCAAAAATTCAGTTAAGTGATAGGTGCTTTCTTTCCATTACATTTAGTAGTCCCTGAACATTTCTAGCCTACCTTTTCTTTTCCAGAGTTTATACCTACTGCTGTGAAAAACTTTGGGTTGAAGCCTCACTTTCAGTTTATTTTCTTTCCAATACAACAGGAGCAAAACATTTTTAAAGTTATAGAAGTAAAACAAAACAAAGCACTACATACAAATGTATTTTTCAATGGAGTTTTTTCCTGTCATTTCTCAGATTTGTCATAAAATTAATTAGAATACTATGTTGAAAGAGATGTTTGATCTACAATAAAATCTGACTTTTAGGGGGTTTTAAGTATTAAAAAGAGTAATTATTATTGAAGTTAATTTGGACCTTGCAAAAATGAGAATATTTGGAACTTATTTATTTTTTTTAAATTGTATTATTTTGATAATGTAGAATCATAGAATCATAGAAGGGTTAGGATTGGAAGGGACCTTAAAGATCACAGAATCACAGAATATTGGGGATTGGAAGGGACCTCGAAAGATTGTCTAGTTCCAACCTCCCTGCCATCAGCAGGGACACCTTCCACTAGATCAGGTTGCTCAAAGCCTCATCCAGCCTGGCCTTAAACACTTCCAGGGAGGGGGCATCCACAGCTTCCTTGGGCAACCTGTTCCAGTGTCTGACCACTCTCACAGTGAAGAACTTCTTCCTAATATCTAATCTAAACCTACCCTCTTTCAGCTTAAAGCCATTTCCACTTGTTCTGCCCTTATGAAAAGTCCTTCCCCAGCTTTCTTGTAGGCCCCCTTCAGGTATTGGAAGGCCTCTATAAGATCTCCCCGGAGCCTTCTCTTTTCCATGTATCTCTTCATCCCTTAATACCATCCATCCATCTGGGTACAATCTTTTGAAAATGTGGAGGAATACAGCAAATGTTAGAGACCTTGGAAAAGCACCTAAAGTAATATCTTCAAACCTAGTGACAGTGCATTCCCGACCTTTGGCAATGTGGGAACTACCCAGTACAGAAGTAAATTCTGTCAGAACACTCACAGTATATTTTTACTGTAACATTAATCTTTAGTTTCTAGTTCTAATTTGCCATAACATTACAGGCTTGTAACTTGTCATTGCTGCTTTGGTGTTTCAGACCAGTATTGAAAGGCAAGAGGGAGTAATTTAGGAAGAATTTAACTGTGGTATAAGAATGAATATTTGGTATATTTGGGGGGTTTTTAATGAAATACACTTGGCTGCAGGATCTTTGTATTATTAGAGGTAATAATTCTTTCATGGTTTTGCAGGTTGTGGAAAGAAGAGTTAGCTAGATGGTACAGTACAGAGGAAGCGAGCAGCACATCACAAGAAGATGGTTTACCAGAGATGTCAGGCTGCTGGTTGCTGGGCTGCAATATAGGTGCCAACCCAGTGTGCCTGTTATGCTCAATTCCTGACATGGCAAATCAGCTTCATGTCCAGAGCAAAAAGCACTGAAGTTCTTCATAACTTAAACTGATGTCTGGTTTCCCTATGGCATTGTTACTGGTGTAGTGTTCTCCACTGTATTTTTGATGCTTTGTCGTTCACAGCCCATGTATCTGTTCTCATGCCACCACGGTTTAGAACTTGTCATATTCATGGCGCTGCAATTATTTCCACTTGCATTTTGTGTGCTGAGGGGCCTGATCTCAAACCCAGTTGGAGCTCAGTGTGGCAGAAAATGGGGTTTCAGCCCTCACCACCTCTTCAGCAGCTGGGGTTGATTTTGACAGAGCTCAGAAGTCCTGGTGAAGCTGAGGTGGAGATTGTAATCTTGTGCTCAAGCCACCTCTTGGCCACAGGTTTTCCTTCCAAAGCAAAGCATGGCCTGGAGTCACCCTACCTATGTTTGTTTAGGTACCTAAGGGAGAATCCTGTTATGCCCTGCCCTCTCTAAAGTCAAGGAAGAGACAGAAACCTCAGAGTGATTTATTGCTAGGTGCCCTGCTTGTTTCTGTCCATTGACTACATGAGAACTAAAGGAGGTAATGATTTTTTAACTTGGATGCTACAAGTGCATAGATGAATCTGGGATAAGCATCACTCACTTTGAATTTTCCTATTGTGTTTTTTTGATGCTTAAGACAGTTATTGAAACATAAAAGACAGATGCTTTGGCTGAATTTTGACTCTTCACAGCTACCTCACGCTGTGCTGTTAGCCACCTTCAGGTCATAATAAATAGCGCTTTCTGGTTCTCTGTATGTGTACTTGTAGTGAAGGTGCTGAAGCCATTGCAATACTCTGATATTGCCTGGTTTTAATACATTACTTAATCTGCTCAGGACTAAGCCAAGGCAGACTCATTCTTCAGGCAGTTTCCATTTTGATGTAGTATTTACTTTAAATGAAAGGCCATGATCCTGTTCAAAGACATGATTTCCCCCGCTCTCCCCTGCTGTCATTAGAGTCAGATAACAGGAAGAGACAGTAAGATAACTGCCACTTATTTGGATTTCACTGAAGCTTTCAGGCAGAAACGGGGACGCCAGCCAGAGCCAAATCAATTCATTTGAATGATTTGCTGATTATCTGTGTTAGTTATTCCCTGATTATCTTGCCTGGTGTCCAGGACTAGCTCTTTGCCTTTGGGCTTGGGTTGGCTGTTTATTTTAACCTATTATTTCCAGGGAATATTCTGCATCATGAGTAGTGCACCCCAGTCTGTAGAGACAAGAATAATTGGCACTGGAAAAACTGACTGGTGTGTTGATAACTGACAGAAAAAAGCTTGATTGTGGTTTTTCATGAAGGCATCTTAACTTGTTAGTGAAACAGGGCTAATAAAGTGGCCTTTGATAGCTCCTTTCAAGACTATGGCTTGAACATTTAGATCATGACTTTTGTTTTATATTTAATATTGAAATTATATGAACATTCCTAGAGCTCCCCGCCAAGATACACTGAACAGGGTACTATGCGGATCATATCTGTAGAATTTAGTCTAAAAGACTGGTCAGGGAGCAGGTGAACAGGCACAGAGAGGCACGGATGTGGTGACCTGAGCTCCAGCAGCAGCATGCCGTGGCAAAGGTAGGTGTCCAGGTCTCCCGTTTCCAGTCCAGAGTTGCTGGATCATGATCTTCTCCTTCCTCTGTCTGGCAGCACAGTGCTACTCTAGTCACTGCTGCATCCCTCGCTGGGAGCTGACATTCTCCATCCCAGTAATGCTTGGACAAAAAGAGAGAGCCAGTGCTGCTCCTAACGCTTGACTTGAATGTAAGCTTTCCTTCCATGGAGTCTACCAACATGCAAGACAAGGAACTATACGAACATTTAGGAAATTTGAGTTAATGACATTGGCTAAAGTTAAAGTCTGTGTGATGGAGCTAGAGTAGCAGACGACTAACTCAGCCAGATAGTGCAGTCTGACCTCCTCCCTCCTGCAACCAAAGGATCTGAAAAATTCTTCAAAATCCAAGGAAACATCTTATACTTTGGGCCTTCAGGCAACAAAGAGAAAATGAAGCTTCTGAATTTGATCCTCTTGCATTGCTTTTCCCTTCCTGGTGAGGCAGGGCCTTAGCCAACAAACAGATTGTTTTCTGACTTGCAACCATGTGCGTTTTAACAACATAATACAGATAAACATATATGGCTTTCTCGACACTAGAAATAAGTTACTTGATTCTATTAATCATGTTTCCTGAGTGAATTTTTCTGCAGTAACTAAGGCACAGGATCTGAGCTAATGCAGGAAAAGAGGGGAAAGAAAGCTGTGACCAAAATGAAATTCTATCATTCTGAATGATACAGAAAGAAACTTCAATGACAAAGCAATACAGATGAAATCAGACTGCTTGTTTTGCAACCAAACACACAGAACAAGAAACGAAAGCAGCTCATTATGCTATTAGAATTATGGGCTGGTTTTCTCTCCCTCCTTCCCTTCTGGACTAGAGCAACTGGCGCAGCCCATGGGGTGAGGCTCCCTACCCAGATGAGAGCAGCGGCCATGGGGCCAGGGCCCTCTCCCTGCCTCACCAGCCTGCCGTCCTCTCCTTCCTGACTCTGTCTGTGCATGTACAGCTCTGCTCGTTTTACTTGTCAATCAAGAGAAATTGAGAAGACTGAGGAGAGACTGATAAACCAGCAATTACAGAGCAAAGTCAACAAGAAGAGATGGCACCACGTTGGCTGGTGGGAGCATTTGTTTAGGGAGGGGAGAGAGCTCCAAGAGCAGATAGAATTTTCACAGCATGGATAACAGGTTTCCTCTTTACATCAGTCCCCAATGAAGTTGGTCCAAGCTATCCTATCTGCAAAACCAAATTTTTGTCTGGGACAATAAACCTAACTGTCCTGAAGCCTTAAAATACTCCATTTCAGTTGTACACTTTGCTGTAAACTTCATGTATTAATGTCAGCTGGATCAGATCTAATTAAAATGTCCAAAGAGGAATTTAGAAGTGCCAGAGCCAACATTCAGCTTAAAGATTGATTCTTTAGGCTTACTGGGATCTATTGACATATGTGTCTCTCCTTAGGAGAGGAACATTAGAGCTGCCATACCAAAACTGACCATTCACTCCAATACCTTCTTCCTGCCAGTGACCAGAAGAGGCTACGGAGGGGAACTGTGTGAGAAACAGGCACAGATAGAGAAATCCTTTCCTGCCTTCATCAAACAGCAGTGTAAGGGCTTCCTGAGCCAGACGCTGTGAGCAAGCTACTATGTTTAATACTCATCAGTGTACCTATCCTCCATTAATTTGTCTTCTCCTTTTCTGAACCCATTTGTACTTTTGGCATCCAGTGCTTCCCATGGCAACAAGTTCCACAATTTAATTATGCTCTGTGTGAAAAAGTACTTCCTTTTGTTTGTTTTAAACCTGCTAAAACAGAATTACAGGATGCACAACAGAATTGCATGGGCAGGCTTCAATGGGAAGATAATGTGGAACGACAATGGAAAATCAGTCTCAGCACAGAGAACTGGAAACCAGCTTTGTTTTTGCTTTGCTCTGACCACCAGTACGGGGTTAGTTAGTACTTCCTATCGTTCCTCTCCCTGTCATAAATAAACCAATTTACCTGATTAGTGTGAAGAGTTAGAAAACAATCAGCTCCCTACACAAATGGCAATGTTTGTCAGAAAAGTGAGGTCCTCCATCTTCCTTTGCTCTTAGGGCGGAAAAGATGTGCTGGCTGCTGCACCGGGCAAGGAAGGCTTCTGAATTTGCATTTGAATTTACTAGGTGATGCGGTAGTTAAAAATATCAATGTGAT
>NW_010293049.1:0-6941 GCF_000700745.2 Antrostomus carolinensis | reverse complement strand
AGTGAGCCTCTCTTCTTGGAACTGACGTGTGGTAGCATCTGGAAAAGGTGAGCACGGTTCTCCGCACCTCATTACCAGGAAAACAAGCTGGAGGAAGTTCAGAGAAGAAGAGCCAACTGTAGCTATATGCTTGGAAGAACCAGCTTATGAGAAAAAGTACAAAAAGCTGACAGTGTAGAGTTTGCTAACCAACACTTAGGGAGTAAGATGACATAATAACCGTTAACTAATGTTTTAAGTGTAAACCTGCAGGAATGAGAGGAACTAGGTTAGTGTGGGACAAGAGAGTAACAGAAGTAATGACGAGCTTAGCCAAAAGCAAATGTAATAACAATACTTCACCATCCCTGCCCCTGCCCAGTGTCTGGGTTTGACCTGGGTGTTCCAGCACATAATGTTTGCCAGGAGCACAGGCTGTGATGCTCTCACCCAGCAGAGGGAAGTGTGGGCAAAAAGTCATCAGTGCCACTGCCTGCACTATGAAGAGAGGCTTGATCCACCTACTCATGGCCCAGCAGAAAAGCCCAGTTGGTGCCATCGGAGTCATTGCTCTGCATGTCCCAAAGGCAGACAGAAGTGCTGCTCGTGTCCCATTTGCGCTCATGTCTGTGGCAATGCCAGCAGGACCTTGACCTTGGGTCAGATGTTCTCTGGAGAAAGCACAGCACTGGGTCTGGGTTAGGGCATAGGCAGATATGGAATGACTAATCCTGTTTGGGCTTTATCCATAGGTCTCTCTGTAACTCCTAAGAAGCTACTACACAGATAGGGAGACTGATGTGTCCAAAGCCCATATGTGAATGAAATACGAAGAAAATGGTAGAAAATATAACTGCAACGTGGAATGAAAATGCAACAGGCAGAAAATGAAAGAGCATTGGGTTGCAACAGATGTAACTGCAGCAGGGTGTTGAGGAGTGCATGTGTGGCATACTTTGCTAACATGACTTCCTTTTGCTACTTTCTGTGATTTTACAGTTACCTAGAGCATTCTGACTCTTCAGGAATTTACTCTTCAGTGACACAGACAGAGGTGCAGCCTGCGGTGCTCTTTCCCAAACAAACCCATTTATCTACAGAACACACTTATCCTGGCTAACTGACTTTAACATACATTCTTACAGTTTAATATTTCACAGGTGTCAGATGGGTGCTATGAAGGCTACGTAAAGAGCAAGGTCATGTCTCCCAATAGGTTCAGTGCTGAGGTGAAAAGTAATGTATTTTGAAAGAGACAAAAACAACCGAGAAGCAGTTTGGGAAGCTACAGAAGTGACATGGCAAGGGCTTGGTTTGGGCACATCCTAAAATTAAATTGCATATTTATCTTTAAAAGTAGACTGTTCTGACTTCATTCTGTAATCATGGTGCAACTAAGCCTGCCTTTTCTTATGGTCAGATTTTCAGTGCATATGAAACTGTGAAAGACCTCTTTTCTTCAAGAACAGTTCTTCTAGAAGGTAATGTAATGAAAAAAGTCAGGCAGGGTTCACCCAGTTCCTCCCAGACTGTCAGATATTCTTCAAAGACTAATTGTGAGCTACCCCTACCTTAGTTTAAATTGGATAGATCATATTAATTAATTTGTTAGATCATGTTGATTGATCCTGAAACTTTAAGTTGCATTAACTTTTTAAAGAAAATTACTGAAATTGTGTGTATTTCAGATTACACAAATATAAGACACACAACAATAACAGAGGGCAGTGTAGAAACTGTTATTTCTAACAGGAAGATACTTTTTCTCTAGTTAATTTCCAGTACATGTTTGTAATGTTATACAAGGGAACATTTTGGTCTATTATAAATCTGTACTTAGTGGGTCATCCCTACAATCTACAATGGCTCTGAAGTCTCTGTCCTGGTGAGCAGCCTGCTTTCTGCATCTTCTCCGCAGATGTTCTACATGTCCAGTGAGTCTGAACAGATATTTAAAATCCTGTGCTTTTTCACACGCCGATTGCATCTTTGGCTGTACCTTGACATGTGAAGAACTGTGTGGATTGGCATGTGACTCGTATGTGTAACGTTTCTCAGTGCTCATCGTATGACTGACCCCTGCAAACTGCAGTGCCCGTTGCTGCCTTGGAGTCCCTGGAAGTGGATGTGCTTTTGAATGGTGAGGATTTGCTGTCTGTGCTGGGGAAGGGGAGCAACATGTGGGACCCCAGTGTGGTGCTCCTTCTCCAGACATTTCTGCTCCAGCAGATGTAGGTGCAGAAGCGTGGACTGTAGATCTGCCTCTGAATTACTCTGCTAATTCAGCAGCTGAGCTGAACCGTGTACAAGCATCTATGAGGATGCAGCACTAAGCTCAAGATTTAAATCCTGCTGCTTCCTTTCACCACCTATGTATCACCTGCCTGGCTGCTGAGGATACTATTCAGACACTTATTTACATCTTTTTATAGTAATTTTGCTGTAATGTTTTAAAGCAAGCATTTTAAAATAAACAAGGTATGGTTAGAGTTTAAGATTTGGATTAGCATCTGCATCAGGTTTGGCTCTGATGTCATGGTTTGTCTTCAAGGAAACATCTGGGCTATGGTTTAGACTCTGCAACACTAAAACTCCTGCATCTGCACCTACAATTCCAGGCCCCAGTACTGGGATGAGGTAAAACTATGAGACAGTCAAACTAAGGAAGGCTTGAGAAAGAAGAGCTATTCTGAAAGGTTAGTCAAACCCAATCCTTAAATATTAAGAAAGAACTGTAGTGTTTTGAATATAGATTTTACAGATGTATACAGATTTTATATCAACATATTTATTTTCATGTCAAACATCATTTATTTTCTGTTTTGCTTTTACCAGAAGTATTATAAAGAGTACAAGTTGTGGTGTGGATACTGTTATCCCAGCACATATTGTTGCCTCAGTTTCTGTTCAGGGTATATTTGGTATAAAGCACCTTGCTATCAGTGTGACTTCATGCTTCGTGCCTACCAGAAGAGCTGTAGTCTCAGCTGCACAAGCATTTCAACAGCTTTCCATGACCAGCATGGCTGACACCAGCAAACAGTGTGTAGAAACATGATAGCTCAACAAAGACAAATTTCCCAAGCAGACTCCAGGGAAGAACAATAAAGAAAACCCAAAAAGCTAGGAAATAAACTCATAGAGCAAGGGAAAGCCTGCAGCTTTGCAAAAGCATTCCTTTTATTTTTAGGCTTGAATAGTGACTTGCCTGACAGGTGATTATTGCTGGAGAGGGTGAATGAAACCAGACATGGCAAAGACCCACACAGGATGCTCACCTACACCTTTCTCTGAGCCAGCTTGAGCTCACATCATTTTAGGCAGCCAACAGTGAATATGGAGCTGAAGCAAGGCTTTGTTTATTAAATGATGCATGATTTCAGAACAGTAAAAATAAAATATCTTTCCAGGTTGGATGTCAATTGCTCCTATATCCCACACATTGAATGGAAGCCGTCATCCTCCACTTCAACTGAGGAAAGTACTCTTCTTTTTTATCTCCCAAACCAGGTGAGTTTCCTCTCTGCCCCAGGATAGCATTGTCAGAGGCCAAACAGGAGCTGCTGGCAGAGCTGGGCAGTTCAGAAGTCAGTGTTTCCCAATTCTGCACCCAGAAAGGGGCAAACTGTGCAAAGACCAGGTTAGCTGCTCCTCCAGGGGATGTGGCATCTTCCTGAGTCCCTGTCACAAAGCAGAAGTCCTCATCCGTGGGTGACTGAAAGTGTCACTATTACTCTGTGACACTGAGGTTTTGTCACTATTGGGAAACTACGTAGTGTCCTCAAAGCTAGCAGGAACTCTCCTGCCACCTTGGCTGTGGAATAACAGGGTATAATTAGTACAATAAGGTCCTCTGGAGTCAGAGCCTTGAGGTTGGGTACTGTCTGCAACTGATACTGCCGTGTTTCATCGGTCGATTCTATGCGGTTTCCATCACAGGGAAACCTCAGTTCAGAGGTAGGAGTGAGAGGGTGAGATACCTGCCTGAGGGAAAAATGATTCTTCCTTTCGTTCCTACCATTTAATATTTTACTTTATGGGATATTTCCATATGCAACCATCAGGGCATATTCTGTCATTCTGTTACCAAAAAATGTATGATTTGCCTATGAAAACTATCAGCTTCAATGGACTCCAAACCCATTACACAAGTTCTGCATTTGTCTCTAAGGCAGTTCCTCCACTAGCATTTTAGTGCCAATTCTACCCAAGTATTTTGGCTCCTACCCATGGAAATGAAGCCTTTGAAGGATTTCTGCACCTGAGAGCCCAGCAATCTGTTTTTCAGATGAGGACAGATTTCAGATCCATCCTTTAACTCCACTGTTAAACAGCCATTAATAGTTAGCTAGATTGTTATTGTAAGCTTCTGTATTTGACTATTAACAGCAACTGCATGTGCATATCAGCTCCAGATAAAACAAACCTACCTAGGGATTGATTTTATGATGCCAAAATGATAAAGTCTGCTAAAAAATGTAGAGTGAATGTGTAAGCTCTGGAAAACATTAACAAAAATAACTAACACTCCCTATTCATACTTAATTCCTACTGACATCAAATTTAGCTATGTGTACTTTGGACCCATTGGAACTGTTACAGTGAGAAATCTTGCTGCACAAGTCCTCTTTGAAACATACAATATTTTGTATTCTGATTACTCGGGGGGAAAAAAAAAAAAAAACACAACAAAAAAAAAGATGTTTGTCATCACTGTAGTTTGGGCAGATTCTCCATTGTCTGGTATCTTGTTATAGTCATTTATATCAACACAGAGTGGGTGTACGGTAGCCAGCAGTCTGTATTAGCAGCGTTTTATATTCAGTTTGCACTTACGTAAATGATTGTGCAAGATGTGAGAGACAATCTAGCCCCTGGGAATTATATGTGTTTTTGGGTGTAATCTTTATGTGTGTAGCCAATATAGAGAAGTTTTAACATGTTACAGTTGCCATCACCCCAAATAAATATAATTAACCAAGCAGCTTTCAGTTGCACTTATAGGCAGGATCCAAAATAGCTCATGGTTTGTGGTGGCAGATATATAGGAAATACGAGCCTGTAAGAAACAATATATTGCTTTGTTTTTCATAGTGCTGTTCACCACATTCTCATAATGGTCAGATAAGAAACTCGTCAGGCCAAGGAAGGGTTAGGAAAGTGCATTCCAAAAAACATTAAAGCCTACATGGTTTCATAGGATGCCTCTTTGCAATTCAGAAGAAATCTCTGGTGAATTATGTCACACTTAAGCTAAATTAGATTAAAACTCTGTTTTGGAGAAGCTGGTATCACAATAATCACTAGGACAGCCCAGTCCAGAAAGCAAGTGGTATGAAGCCGTGTTTATAATACGGGGCCATGTGTTCCTTCCTTTTACCACAGAGCCATAAATGTTGCATATCCCACTTTGCAATTCAAGGTGTCCCAGAAGAAGTATTAACAATATTGGAGGCTAGAGGAAATGGAGGCACCTTAGCAATGTGCTCCCCTGAGGGTCTGGCATGTGTTGGCTTGGAAATCCTTGACAAGACTCAAAAGCACCATTAAAGTTTTTCTGTAGCTTTTTTTTTTTTTTTTTCCTCAGAGCTGGTGACAGCATAGAGGGAAAGGGCACTTGCTAGTGGCAACACATCTCATACCTGCAAATATTCAATGCCAAGAAAGAAGAGATCTTCAAATCATTGGAGGGCAAAGTCAGGCCCACGGGTGGCCTGAACATTCACGAGGTGTCAATATCTCTCTGCAGAGGTTTGGGATCTTTATTTTGCCTGACTGAACCACAGCCCCAGGTGGAAGAGCAAAGGAAGAACCAAAGAAGCAAACCCTGGCTGACTTTTTGCTGGACATTTTCTTCTCCTGAAGTTTCCCTAATGGAGAGGCACCACAGGTTTTCAGTACAAGACAAGGATGTCTAAATGCCTGCGAAAAAATCTGCTTTCCTCTAGCCCAATGCTCAAAAACAGCTGAACTAGTTTTGCTGAAACCTTAAACATGCTCAGCATGAGGCAGTTCCCCCAGAACAGAATTTTTTCCACCTGGATGATTTAAATTTGGCAAAATCATAATCAGATGAATATAGGGATGTGTAGGATGGAAAATTATAACCACTTGCCAGCTCTGACTAGAATAATAGTTCCTATGTTGTCCACCCCTTTTTAGACCAAGATTTGTCTTGTTCTGCTACATCTAATGAATGCCTTTAAGACTGACCTGCCTTAATGTTTATTACGATTGTAACTCATGTAGTAAATCAAATCATGACGGTGAGGAGGAGGAAGATATGAGAAGTGAATATCTAACAGATGAGTTATCTGGAAGACAGCAGCACTGGCTGACATCACCCCAAAATGTGCGGTGCCTCTGTCTGGAGCAGTCTGGCTTCCACGGTGCTAGGAAAATCAGAGGTGAACTCCCTCCTGTTTCCTCCTTGGAAGGTGTTCAAGGTTGTGGCCTCACCTCTCTTGGAAGAGTCTTGAAATATTTTCAATAATGGGAAGAGGTGGAATGGCCGCAGGCTGGATCCTCTTGGAAAGCGCCCTGTAGCATTAGGGGATGATGCTGCTGGTAGCCCGCTCCGGTTGTTAAAAGATGGAGTTTGCTGGATTGCTCACTAATTCTGTACAGCCAAATGCAGTTATTGCAGCAAGGAATGATTCATCTCTGGTGTAACTCTCCTGAAGTCTGCAGAGTCACAGAGAGTATTATTAGGGGTGAAACTCCCATTTTTGAGAGCAGAAACGGGGCAGGTAGCATGCCAAAAAAAGTACATGTTAGTGGTAACAGAACCTTCGAGGCAAGGAAGGGGTTCTATGCCTCGAGCTTCATTTCACTTAGAAATCACGGACTAGTTTATGTATTTCCCGGAATAACCGCTCCAGGAATCAGAAATCTTCTATGGGGCGTTTATGGCAGGTAATAGGAGCTGCGGTGGCAATACCGCCTGGCATTTGTTGCTGGTT
>NW_010293048.1:0-4181 GCF_000700745.2 Antrostomus carolinensis | reverse complement strand
CTCCCACTTCATTAAGGACCCAAGAGCTGCAACACGCCGTCTGGGCTCTGCATTGCCCACCCTTCCAGATCCACTGCTCCCCCCTGAAAGTCATTGCCATTGTCCGGGACATCAGCCCGCTAATTTTTACATATTGAATTTCATTCACTAACACTCCTAATTTATTCTTATTAGCGTCATCTCTGACCAGATACATGGAAAACAAAATCGAGTTATTTCTGGCTAATAGAGAACCTGTTATTCATCAAATGAAACTTGTGCACAGAGATGAAACAGCACGGCACAATATATTCCTCATGCCTTGAAAAAAAATACATCTGTCCAGAGGTCCACGGCCATCCTTCCTAGGAATGAACTGCGATTTTGCAGAAGTTAAAGAGAAAATGCAAAGCACCGACTCAATGCGCTCAGCAGGGCATGCCCTTCGCACAATGTGCAGGCTCAAGAAGCGAGCCCTCCCTCACAAAGCAAGCTTGGGAACCCCCCTGGGCTAACAATGAAAAGGATTTTTCCTCAGGAAAAAGAAAAATGCCAGCAGTGGGGGGATGGGGGGCTCAGACTGACCCCAAAGCTGCAGCAAGATCCAGATGCTCCACAGGAACTTCACTCCAAGTTTCACCAAATGGCTCCGTCATTGTCTGAACAGAATATTATCAGCATTTTATCAGTATTTCCTAAATGCAGAGATTTTGCAATTGCAAGTGGGTTTGACAGCAAAACTGCCATTAGCAGCAGGTCTCTCCACAGAAACTGCTGGTCCAAGAGACATGTTGATGGGCTCACCTCTGCCAAAGGGAGAGAAGACCACACAGCCAAGGCAGCAATGGCAGGGAGGGCACCTCTGCTTTTGCACTGATTTCCATCAAGCACCTTACACAGAAAATGACCCCGGCATCAAACTCTGATAACAAGATGACTGTTGTTTCATGCATTATTTCACACATCTGAGATGTGAAACTGTCACTTTCCCTATGCAAATCCACAGCAGTTCCTCTTCCATCTTGTGCAGGCACTTCCTACACTTTCATCCTAAACAAAAGTGGGTACTGGCTTTCAGGAGGAATGCGCTTTGGGAAAGTGCAGCAAAAATTACAAACTCTGGAGGCAAGTCCAGAATCATTTGGTTTCTAGTTCCAACAACATTGCCATTGGAAAGCAAACACAGAAGGTGGTAACTCCTTTTTCAGTGTGGTGTCAGTCTTTTTTAGGATGTAAGAAGTGCCTCTACAAGTAGGAAGAGGAGTTACTGTGCATTTGCACAGGGGAAGGTGACAGTCTCAAACTAGCATGTGAGGGAGACTGGGCTACTGGAAGTGACACAGACCCTCTCCAAAGCCTTTATGGCACCTCACAGAGGCTCACAAGCCCTGGGAAGCAAGACTTTGTTCCCTTTTAATGGTCACACCCCTATGTATCAACACGATCCTGGGTACTTTGGACCTACCAGGGAACCCTTCCCAGTTTCTTGTGCCAAGTCCAGTGTGGCTCATTGTTATTGGATCCTCAACCCACCCTGAAGCATTTCTCCTGCCTGAGAACAAGCACTTGAGCACTGTCCTCAAGCCCTGATCTCCAGTATGGAGGCAGCTATTCAAACCCAGTAGCAAACAATGGTAAGACAATGTCTGCCATTCATCCTCACCCTGCTTTGCTTCCACCTTCCCTCGGGTCATGCTGATAAAGAGATCAAACATTAAAAATGGCTATCACGACAGAATAGCCCAAAGAAAACACCAGTTGGCTACTTGTATCTACATCTCTGAGTCTGTACTAGGTCAACAAGGACCAAAAACTCTTCTCCACTTGAGAAAAACCCACTGGCTTCCATGAAATTCAGCACGTTGTCTCAATTCAGCTTTTCCTGTCACAAGAAACTGTCACTGCAATTGGCTTCTAATGGCAGTTCTCTTAGAGTTGAAAGCAAGAAGTAAGTGTGCTTCTCCACAGCCCATCTCTCTACATCGAGAAGAGAAGGAAAAGATGGGGCAGTTAGAGAAAATTTATTATAGTCACTACGCAAACAGGACTTTAGCCTCCAGTGTTGCCAGTCCAGCAGACAAAACCACAAAAACCCCCAACACCCAACAAAAAATCCACTGAAAATCTCCTTGATATAAAAAAATGTAAAGGTTGTTAAAGCTGGGTAAAGCCTGCATGAACAGTAGGTGTGCACACACTGTCATATCAGTTCTTTAAAAGTAAATGACTCGGAGACGGGTGGCAGACTGGGGAGACCTTGCTCCGTGGCACACTTTCTACTTCACCTTGCACAAGTTAATACTAACCCACTGCCTCAGTTCCCACATCCTTACAAGCTGGGACCACACTCACTTGCCACTGCACAAGGATACTATCACAAGGAATACAGAAAATATGCAGATTTTCAGCAAATACCAATTCCCACTTCATACCAGATGAGATTATTAATTTAGGTTATAAAATTTGTCCCAGAAGAAACTCCTTCCTAACTAACAAGTCAGAGATGGAAGCAAAGAAAATGAGAGGCACAAGATGCAGTGCCAAAGAGAACGCTCAACATCTTGAATGTATAACACACTCCTTATTAAAAATGTGTCCTTTTTTAGCTCATATTCTAATAGCTTTTAATCCCTGAGTGGTGAAACTGATTTTAATTTCTAGTAGAGGCCATGTACATCCAGAAGAGAAGTGAACATGAGTGGCTGCTTGTGCATGGTGTGCCTGAAATGCTACAGCCATTCCTGCACTCTTCTCCCTGCTCTCGCCTCTTTAGAGGGGGGTTTCCAGCTGACCTGCTCTGCGACAGCCATCTGGGACAGCCACCCCTCCACACTGACAGCAACATAAAACATCGGTGCCTCTGAAACAATCTGGAAATATTCGGTTTCCACGGAAATATTTCAAGCTTGCCCCTGGGGGAGGGGGGCTCTCTTGTCCAGCCCTCATTCAAAACCCAATGCCCCGAACCTTGCACCAGTGCACAAGGTCCATTGAAGAAGCTGAAGCTTTATTAAAAGGGAAATGTTGAAAAGGGATGTACTTGGGTTGTTCATAACCACAGCTGGAGCAGCTGCCCAGCAGCAGCTGTCTTCCAGGGACACTAACAAACTGCTCTCCTTCCTACTGCTGCTTGTCAGCCTACACACACCTGCAGCAAGAAATTCAGGAAGTATTAAGTTTAAAGAAAAAAACAAAAACAACCAAAAGCAAAACTAAAACACAAGAACAGTTAAGGCAACCCAGTCTTCCTCCCTCCCACAAATCAAGACAAACTTTACCACTAATTTTCATGAAGGAGAGGTAAACTCAACGCACATATCAAGTTCATGAAAGGAACAACGCACCAAACTAACATATATCACCATCCAACTTAAAGTTGTAAGCCTTAGCAACTTTATTCAGACAATGGAAAAACCCTCCATTACACAACTGTATAGCACGGGTGACACTTGAAGAGGAAAGAAAAACTAAAACCATACAACTGAGCTGGGAACTGCACCATGAGAGCTCTTCCAGTGAACCTCTGTTCAATAAGCAAAAGGGAAAGTAGAACATTGGCAAGCAGATGTACTCGAAACACTTAAATTGATGCTTTTGCTTTTTATGAACACGTCAAGTCACTTGCTTGACCTCAGTTTCTACTGTACCACTCTCCAGCAGCTCGAATGGGGATGCACGGGGAAGAAGCAGTTGGAGGACAGTTGTTGCCAGCATGTCTGCAGGGATGGGTCGGTGTAGGACGTGCTCAGGATTGCTCCCTGCCACCCCTGTCCACCTCCTCTGAGCAGCTGTGGTGTCTGGAGGGGAGCAGCTGTGGGACTGACCCCCCCCCAGCACCCAGACATCCACAGGGCAAGCCTGATCCCGAGGAGGCTGATAAACCCCTTCCTGCAGGTCACAAGGCTCCTGTCTGGCTCAGACCAGCACCACCTGGCCTTGAAAGCTGCACCTTTACTTCTAGGCAAGACTTCTGTCATCAAGTGCTTCAGATAAGAAACAATGAGTGTCTCAAGTGTTCTCAAAACACTGAATGTCTCAAGTACTCTCAAAACTGGTGCCCAAGCTTTACGCCTGCTCTGGCCACCTTCACCCATGCAATCGACCACTTGCTGGTGTTCAAATGGAGTGAAAGCCGCCCCCACAGACCACAGGAGTCAATGATTTATGGTCAGATGGGGTTTCACCCTCCCTCCAGTACCAGT
>NW_010293047.1:0-12465 GCF_000700745.2 Antrostomus carolinensis | reverse complement strand
TCATCCCACCATGTTTCTGTGATGGCAACTAGGTCATAGCTACCCTTCTGCACAATGGCTTCCAGCTCCTCCTGCTTATTGTCCATGCTGTGTGCATTGGTGTAGATACACTTGAGCTGGGCTATAGATTTTACCCCCAACATTGGCATACTGCCCTTGGGCTCATCTCTACTGAGCCTAGATTTATCCCCTTCCCCCTTCAGACCTATGATCTGTTTTCCATTCATTTCCCAGGCATCATCATCTGCCAGATCAAGGGGCTATTTGGTCATGAAACAAGGAAATAAACTACCTTTAGTTTGAACTGAAGCACTGCAAGTTCCTTACTGGTACCTGTTTTGCATTTGATTTGGTGGGGTTTTTTTGTATAAAAGATTTAATTACCAAAATTTGTGTGCTCTTTTATAATTATTTAAATACAAAACCTTGTTTCCCTAAACAAGGTCCTCCCTTTTTAGTGGTAAAATGGTCGAAAGTAAAATATTTGATTAATATATTCCTTGGCAATTTCCCACCAGCACAACCAGAGATAGGATTGTTTTTCATAAGAATAATCTCTTCTCACAATAATTCTTACCTGAGGTTTCCTTTAAACCTGTCAGGATCAAGCCCTTGCAGTGCTCAAGTGCAATTGGTTTTATCATGCCTCCCTTCAGTATGTAAATGCAGTTGTTTTTATTCAATTTTGCTCTATTCCTTAAGTAGAAAAAGTCTTTACAGGTTTAGATTTTTTAAAAATCCTAACTGCTACAGTAATCCCATTGACTTCAAAATTTTTCTGGGTCTAATTTCCTCATTCTATTTCCTTCCAACATTTTCTATTCATCCTAAATTAATTTAAAATTGAAATAACACCTAAAGAGAAGTGTTAAAAGATTGGGAGTTTTGTTTTTTTTTCTCTTTCTCTCTTAGGCAATAAACATATGGAGACTTCACAACTGTGTCTCTCATTTGTTTAGTTAAAACACATGTTTATTACCTCTTTCGGTTGACTGAAAAGGTGCAAACGTTTGGCCATACTAAAGGCTTTTCGGTGTGCTGAGCTCAGAGAAATAAACAGACTTCAAGCTGCCACTGACGGTCTGAAAAAGTAATTACCAAGGGACTTTCTAGAAGGATTAGTGTCCTTTAATATGCTGATTAATCAGCTCATAGATAGTGAAGAACCTTGAGTAAGTCTTTCCAAGTAAAGGGAATGTCTTTACTTGCTGGGATATGAAAATGGTATTTGAAAAATCAAAAGTGATCAACACCATAAGTGTGTGTAATTGTACAAATATAATTATTTTCAGGAAGGAAAAAGTGCTTAGTAACACATGTATTGTCTACCTGTGCCTGGCTGAACACTCTATTTAGGTTTTTTTCTTACTCACCCAGCAGCAAGCAACAAATACCCCAGGGAAGGGAGCGCAGCCAGGAGCCTTTCGCCCCCAACGACACACGCTCGGATGGTGACAGCCCCTTTGTACCTGCGCTCCATCCTGCCCCCAAACTGCAACTCACAGGGGGCATTCAGCATCGCCAATGGCCTCGCACTCCGCGAAAGTAAGTGCTAATGGGCCTGCTCTTTCCAGCTCTAATTAGTGCTATGCATTGGAAATTGCTCCTGAAAGCTTATGATCTCCCGGTGGAAGACAACCTCAAAAAGCAAATAAATAGCACATAAAAACCTTTTAAAAAGCCCAGTTATAACATAGGAATACTCTGCCTCTTTCTTACAAGTAAACATAATTATTTGCAAAGGCTTCTTAACTTTCAAGTGGCTTGTCACGCCCACATCTTTATACGAATTTAATGAAAGGAAAATGTCAAATGGCCCGTTGGGTGAAACAGGATTGAGTCTTTTGTCTGTGCTTAGTGGTAAGCTCAGAAGTGTACTTCCTTGACCTTTCACTTGTACATCTACCTTCATGTTAATTTTCTTGCCTTCTAAGTATTCTCCTTTATTGCAATCTAAATCTCAGAACACAATTCACTACATATATTGATTTAACTTCTTGTACGGTGAATCGCCTTCAGAAAACATACCTACAGCTCTCATGTCTTTGTTTGACTTTAGACATGGGAGTATTCTGCTGGAATTAAAAAACAAAACAAAACAAAACAAAAAAACCCCAGTCATACTTCTAAAATTAAGCATGTGTGTAATTGTTTGCAGAACAGAGGCCTAAATTACATCTTGTCTCTATTTCTAATACCTCCAGGTTGCATTCATTATTTGCTGCCCCCTCCTGCAGCAAATATAGTGTTTATAGTCTTTATCAATTATAAATATTCATAAACCTCTTTTTGCCCATCCTTTGAGACCACAAATGAAAGCAACAAACAAACACCTTCTTGTGCTACAGGATGTTGCTCTCTAGTGTCTCTTCAGACCCTTTGTTGGTCTTTCCTGAAGTTTCTAGCTGAAAATCTGATCTGTGACAGATCAATTAAATTAAAAAAACAAAAACAAACAAACAAAAACCCAACAAAAGACCCCACTAAAACCAAATAAATCAGATTCCATGACACAGTGTATTGAGTGCTCTAATTCAGTTCTTAGAATGGACCAAATATATTCCTAGAGTAATTCACCAAACCCATGGCAGCTGTAGGACTGTATTTCGCTATGAGATAAACTGTTCTATTAACTATGGGACAGAACAGCCCAGCCTTTTCTTTCATGGGGAGAAATGCCAGCCTTTTCAAACCCATGCAATAAAACTCCCATTAGCTTCAGTATTATCCCCCTCACTTGATGCTTATTTACTGTATACGTGGCAATAAGACATATTCCAAGTTTAGCATCAAAGAGACTCAAAATTGCAGTTGTATAACAATTTGGTGAGTTTGAAAGAGTGAAACAAAGGTTCCTTATTTGGGAACGTCTAATGCCTCAGCAGAGCTGATGTTTCTATCAGCACTCAAGTCACAGAATCCTGTGGTCTGCAGCAGGATTTGCAGGTTTTGCTGCCAGGCTGTTGAGCCTGAGGCTACCACAGATAGTCTCAGTTGAAGGCTGCACTAGCTGTGCCTGGAACCTACTGTACTCCTGACATGCAGTGCATGAAGTTAAATATTGTGCACAGAAAGTTAAAGCACCTATATTTGTGTGTACATGTATATATAGATGTGTGCATATATGAATTTACAAGTACAATATAAAAATGGGAGTCTGAGAATTAACTGCACATAATTCGAATCAAGAAAGCAGGGTAAAAATGTACATTACTGTACTGTACATGCAAACTTCGTGGCTTTAGACAAGCTTCTACAGCACCAGAAATGGAAGAACTTAAAGTACAAGCACTGATGCATGCTATCTGGTTTGCTTTCAACTATTTTTCAATTTTTGAGTCCTTATACATTTTTTACTGGTAATATGAATGTCTGTCAGACTTATGAAAATTAGCTTGTTTTTCTTGTACTGCAGGTTCCACAATCATTACTAGCAGACCTGCACATTACTGGAGTAAATGGAAGTGCACATTGAAGCCAGATCAGGTGTGAATAAGCAACTGCATTCTGCCAAACTGGACAGGGTGATGTTTAATGGCATCTTTAGGATCTTACACTCATTTTGTTTGAGCTATGGATAGATCCATTCTGATCCAGCATTAAATTAAACCAGTGGAGGGGGATAGCATGTGACCCAGCAGAGTTTCAAGGACAAAGATACCTATGGAAAAAAAATTGAATGCATTTGAAGAAGCCAAGCAAGGTTTTTAAAGTTCAAGGGACTGTGACGTTTCTCATCTCAGACTCAGTGCCTAAACTGGATTTACCACCACATTAAATGAGATTCTTCAGGCCACAATTTATTTGATACGTTTTTTTCAGTGATAACAACAGCTTAAGGTGCACCCAGGACCCCTAACACCTTGCCACTTGTTCCCTGAATTATGGCATCCGGCATAATTTGTGGGGCCAAATGGCAAACTGAGCAAATGAACAGGGACAGATTAAAAATTACTCCAAAAAAAAGTTATGATCTGGCTTCCCGTAAGGCACCACAGCAGCTATGCTCACATCATGGAAAGGTGGTAGGGGCAGGTCTGAGCAGGCAGCCCTCTGGATGGGAAAATCTGAAGCCACCACTGCTTAAGAAAATGGTATGAAGAACTATTCACAGGGATACACTGCACTCCCTCATCCTCCTCACTTGAAAAGTTGTGCATGGGTATGGAAAAGTCCTTAGACCACAGACAGCTTTGAGCCACTCACGCTTACAGAACGCTTGCAGCTATAATGATTTTCGCATCAACTGTAGTCCGGTCGGCTTTGCCAGAAGTCTGCACACTTAGATCCTAGTTCATGAAGGGGTCCTGTCCAGGAAGGGTTCTCACCATCCACCCCACCAGGCTTTCCCTTTTGTGTCCAAATCTTCTTCTTAAATACATGCTCTTCTGAATCAGAGCTTTTTACAATAGTCTCTTAACAGCTCTGGAGATCAGTGTGTGCCACTAAATAACAATGACAACAACAAAGGGTTGTTTGCATTTGCAAAGAAGTCAGTAGTAGCTTCTTTGGTAGAATTATTCATTTGCTGCTCTAACACACTTTATAATTAAATATATGCTTAATTTAAAAACATCTGTTTAAGAAAATAAATTACAAAATGAAGTATTTGGAAAGCATTAGAACAAGTTTAAGAGATTTAAAATGAAAAAGTCAAGGCAGCTATACTTAAAAATGAAAATTAAAAAATCCCACCACTTCATCTTTAACTGCTGCCATTTTTTAGACAACACACATTCAAAAGTCATATAAGAGACTGTGGTTTTAGCTAACTCTGAATGCGTTTTTCTTGTTGATTTTATTTTAACATACTTTTTTATTTTTTATGTCACACAGCCATATATATGTGTAAAAAGCACATTTATTTGTAATTTAAGAGATTAATTTATATATGAACTGAAACATACACAAGGTTAAATTTCTTGTCTAGATTTCTTTTGATATTATTTTTAAATTGTATTATTTTACTAATAAGATGCACGTCCAAGGGTTTAACATTGCCCCAGGAGAATTAGTGTCTCTGAGGAACACATTGCTCACAGCTGCGGTGAAATATCCATCACTGAAAATTTCAGCACTTTTAATTCCATCTTAGTGACATCAGTGGGATAACTGAAATATTACTCACATGTGGTACTCAGTGAGTATATGTATGATTTTATCAAAACTTTAGGAAAGTAATTTTGTGTTTACCATTAGCAGTTTTTTCCTAACAAAAATTCTGAATTAAAAATATTAGTGTGGATAATGTGGTGTATTAGTGGTGTCTTTTTTTCCATTATGATTAAAATAAGATGCAATTTTCCCAAAGTTTAAAATGATCAGCAAACCTCTTCCTGTTTACTTTAGTTTCTACCTTTTGTTTCACAAAACTGGGAAATTCATACTACTATAGAAGTAGCTTAGCCAACCTTATGGAAACTTTTCTGATTATAAGTCACTCACAGGATTACTCAGTTATTGAGTGACTGCAATTCAGTGACAGCCATGGTTTCTTAATGACTGTTGCCAGACTTGTGCCCAGCCTGATCTCATGGTAGTAGTGCTTTGATTTTGACATTGTACATATGGGCCAGGGTACATAACATTGTGGCACTGTGTCTTCTTATCCACCTAGGATGTGGTAGGATGCTGTCACTGTTGCTGGTTTCTCTCTAGAAGGTTGCTTTTTTTATTGCTAAGGTCAGCACAGTCCAAAGCTATGTGCCATGTAGCACTGCTAAAGCACTGCACCCTTTTATCCTATTTATTTGCTCTTCATAAGCTGCAACAGCAATAGAGAAGGTAGCTGCAAGGAGAGTCCCTGAACCAGGAGTTTCTTATGTCGATATGACAGCACACAACCTGAACAGTATTTCAAGATTCAACATGTGCAACTCTCTGCACTGCTAAATATTTCCTTTGATAGACTCTCCTTTGGAGAGTGCAGAGGGACTGAGAGGAGACGACTAGGCTGCAAACCTGTAAGAGAAGACAACAAAGGAAAAACCACAACAGACAACATTCATGGAAATGTCTGCTGATGGTTGTCTTAGCTTAACCCAGCAGAAAATCCACTTGAGAAAGCCACTGAGGGCCAAGAGAAGTGTCATGGCCGTCAGGAAATGGACAAATCTCAGTCTCCTAGAGTTAGGTGGCAGCTAACAGAGCTATTTGGAAGGTGACATCTGCATTTCAGAGGCTTCCCAAACCTTGTTGCCTGAATGTGAGAGATGTAAAAGAGGCCACAGAAAGTTTTGCTTGTATAAGGGTCACAAAAAGTATCAGAGCCATGAATAGGATTCACACCACTCTTGCTTGCGGTTTCTCCCAATTTCCTACCAACAGGATCAATACAAAAAGTATGTTGCAGATCATGGTTCACCAATCTGGCCAGCTGGTGCACAGTGCTGGTGCTTTCGCTGCAGCTCCTGCTGGGCTATAGCTGGTGCCCAGCCCATCCAGATCAGCAGGCTGTTTGCTGCCCTCTGATCCAGCCTGCTTCTATGCTCGGGCTCAGAAAGTCAGACTTTACTGGCAAACATGGTTATTGCAAGTAACCCCTTGAGCAGCTGTGGTAGTGGTGTGATGTCTGTTTGGCCAACTTCTTACTGGGTCAGTGCTTGCTTATTTTGTTTTATATGATAATTGGAAAAGCAACAGGCAGCAGATAGCAGAAAGGGAGGGGCAAGTCCAGATGACACTAGTCTGCTATAACTGCCTGGTTTCCCAATGATGGCAATGGGGTAGCTTTGTGCAAAATCTCAAGTGCTGCTTGCCGTGCTGCAACATTGAGTACTCATTTTGTGAGAACTGCAAACTGTGTCCTCCTGAGCCTGTTACCAGCTTTCTCTAGCCCTCTCATACCCACTCCATTCCCTTCCACTCCTCTTTTATATCTGATCCCCCAAACGGGATATAGTACTTCATCTCAGCTCTCACCAGAACACTCTTTCTTTCTTTCACATAGAAACTCCCAAGTGATATACCCCAAAACGCTGCCTTTGATGCTTCATTGTTGACATATACTTACTCAGTTTGTGATGCGCTACTAGATTATTTCCACAGGGTCCTCATTTTGGATTTGTACATGACACTTCACTTAAGCATAGCAGCTCCACTTTGTTTTACTAAATCTTGTAAGATTTAATCTGTTCATAAATCTTTAATACAACTATTTATATCAGCAGACAACAGAGCAAACTATTACAGGGGTATAATAAAATTAAAACCTACAATTCATATTTGTGAGAAATTTTGCTTATTACTGATACAATTACAACTAAGGTACCTATAATAGAGGTTTTTTTTTTATAAATGCTTACATATTAGTTTGTTCAGCTATTTAGTGTGCGTGTTTGAAGGCACATAGTGGGAATCATCTAAAAACTCAAGGTCTAGTCTAAACTAGTCATAAGGCTCTTCCTAGTCAATGGAGAAGGAAAAAAATCCTCCACTGGCTGATTTCATTCCAAATGCCTTGATTGCTTATTTTAGAAAGGTAGTAATCACTCTCTGGATGTGTCTTTCTCCGCTGACTACAGAAAAAGGCAAGACAACTGCTTTAGAATAGATAACAAACATCCAAATTGCTAAAATTACACAAGATGAGTCCCAGCTGCAGCTTGTTTCCCCCCTGGAATAGACATTCAGACCTAAATTCTTCAAAGATTTAGGCCCTAACTCCCATTGATTTCTCACTGTGAGACTCTTTTAGCTGTTGACTTCAATGAGTTACACACCTAAACATGATGAACACTTAACATCGGGGACCACAAAACACTGACAAAAATCTTACCAAATCTGCCTGTGATGATCTAAGCAGATAGAGCCTTCAAACACTTATGCCTCTCCTCTAGCAGAAATTTCCATCCCTGATGCAGAAGGGAACATGTGTTCATGCTTCAGGTGCAGTAACCCTCCACCCCAGGGAAGGGGAGGAGGGAAGAGCTGAAGACATTACTGCCTGGGAGAGCCACAGATAGATTTGACCGCATCTCCTTCAGATTCCCTTTTTGGCCACTTCTTGATCTTTATTACCACATTTACTTATTTTAAAAAGATTATTTTAGAAACCCCTACAAACTAAAACAACGAGTAGAACAGACCTGGCAGGTGTTTTATTACAGTAACACCATTCTGAAATTACATCTACTCATTTTTATTCAAATTGACAACAATTCAACTTGAGTGTTCTTTAATGACATAAAACTAACTCTTCTTTTTTCCTCTTTGAAGTTACCTCATTGTAGATGTTGATTGTTTAATTGCCCTTCCAATCACGCACTTAACTTCCCACTTAGTCCCATGCAGGACATGACTTGAAGACATTAACAATTGTCACTAATGTGGATTGCCTTAGGATGTTTAAGTTTATTTGTAATTGAGGCAAACACTCACTGTTTGGCTGAATTCTATAAAAGCTGAACATTTTCTGCCGTAGGCAGTTTTCAGAAAGAGTTCATATGTTTTTTCTGGTTGTAATCAGGGCATTCAAATTATGCATAATTTGGTTTTCATGGTTTCAGTGTTGGATTGCATAAAGTCAAGTATAATTACTACCGAAAATAAATGTCTGTATGCACCTTGGGATATTCACCATGGACTCATGACACACTAGTAGGAGTTCACAATTACTAGGAAATTATTTAAGAACATTTAATTGCTTTCCTCAAATGCAAGTGAAATTGCAATGGTTAATCACAGGAATTGAAATAAATTGTCATGAAGTCTTTGTGCTATTATAAACTAACAGTAGTATCAATTGCTGTAACCAATGTGCAGAAGAAGGGTGCGAAACCTTTGCATTTAGAGTAATTTCCATTAATATTCCATGATATTGGATGAGATTCCTGTTCAGACACACAAAGGGAAGAAGTGAAAAGGGTCTTCTGTATACAACAGGGAGCTTTTCTGGGACTCTAGTAACTACCAGACAGATGCCTGAGGCAAAATCTTCTATTGTGTATTGCAAGCTTGTCCTGCTCTACTTTTGTTTTTTAAGCAAGATGAATCTCCCTAGTTCATCACTTTCCAGCTGTGGCTTTAGAAAAAGTTTTGCTAGCCTTAAGATTTTTTTTTTAACAGATTAAACTGGGGAGCCTGCAATGGGGAGTGATGATCTCTGAAGGATAAACTCTTCATTTCCTTCTCCTAGATAGTCCTAAATGTCTTATTTGACTAGAAATAAAATGGAACTGGGAAGGTTTGGGAATAAATAGACAGTACATTAATTCTGCCAATCCTGCTACAGGGTCATTTACTGATAGGAAAGTGGATAGATGAGCCACTGATTTCTCTCACTCTATCTGAGCTGAGATGTGTCAAAGTATAAGCAATGTTGTTCTGCTTTGCCTTTGCGTTTTGCTGATGAACACTACCCAAACCACTTTACACATGAAAAACAGAAAATCTGAAAATACTACTAGACACAGATACAGACTACCTGGTGATCCAGGAGTACATGGGGAGACCCTTAACTCCCAGGGTGGCCTTAATGGACATAATAATTTAGTAGATGTAACTACTCACTCCTTTCGACCTTCTCACATAAATCCTGCAGATTTAACTGTACATAACTTCATGCAAATATATGCACTTGTCTCTTGTAGTGGCCTGAGACTCCTTTGAAAACTGACTAAAAAACCTTAATTTAGATTCATCAAACTCTTACAAGTTACTAATTTTATCAAAGATGTTCTAAATTTAACTCAGAACAGAAAATGTACAGTACCTTAATTTTGCTTTGCTTAATTTAGCAATATGTAAATTACCTTTAGTAATCTACTAAAACCAGCTTGATTTGAGGTTGACCTTTTCTGGATGTAGGTTACTTGAAAGTAGTGCCTGATTTCAATGCATTAATGGCATGTAAAAAAAAAACATACTTAGACAGCTTCTGGGTGTGTCTTTTGCCTGAAGTGAATGCGTATTTTAAAGAACATATTTTGGACTTGATTCTGTAAACCTGTGTTTATCTGATTTAAAATAAACAAGGACTGAAAAAAAGACACCCTTAGAATCAACCCATAACATCCAAACGAAGGGCCTACAGTTCACTACGCAACCTCCTTTCTTCCACTCACCCAGACTACTATGCTGGGTAGTCTCATGGAGGAAACTAATGTTGTAAGCCAGAGAGCTTGAGGGTCTAGTTTTACAAGAACTTTTCTCTGCAGCCCTGCTTTACCCTCCTCAACATCATCCCTTCAGGCTGACCTATATTCAGGCTGTCATGGAAAGAGCCTGTCTTTGTGTAATCACCATGAGTAAGCCCTCTCCCGTGTGCAGCTACATGTAAAACTGGACAAAGGAATTTTCACAACCCAGAATTTAAGGTGGGGGGTGTTACTATTTTTGACAGGATTTCAGTCAAATCAGTCCCTTAATCCTGTTGAATATGCATTTACGCTAATGCTGATGCAAAAAAAAAAAACAGTGGGCAGAAATCCCTCGCTACATGAGGAGATAACAGGCTCCAGGAATGTGAGACCTCTCATTTTGATATAACCTTAATTAGGGCAGATACATTCCAGCCAAACCTGTCAAGGAGACATTTGCATTTTCTTACACACAATCATGGTGCACTCTCAACTTAAAACTAATGATGAAGAGACCCCTGGGCTTGGGGGCAGTCCCTGAGAGTTCTGAAGAGATCAAACCTCCCTGTGGGAAGAAAGACTTTCTGTCATGGGCTCTGAAGTACTGCATAGAAGTATTTTAGAATTCATAATATAATCAGTTTTAAAATGTTTTATTGAGTATTCTGAGAAAAGAATTTGCAAAGACAAATGGATTAATTTTCTGAATTGATTTACCTTGCTTACTTTAAAACAGCTTAATATATTAGCACTAAATATTCATTAGGTTTTCCTAAGGGAACAGTATTCCATGACTGCATGAGTGGTTTTCAAAATTACAAAAACAGACGTTCTTGCTCTTTTCATGTTTTTTTTTTTCCCTCAGATTTTCTCTTATTCCATAGTTCAGATATGCACCATGTATATTATTTACTACTATGCTAAGTTAAAAATGTTTTGTCTTTATTTTTTCTTTTCTTTGTGTTAAAATTCACAGCTTAACGACTCTCTTGCCACTTACTAGTGAATCACTGCCCTTGCCAACACTTCAGATAAGACAAGCTCACTTTTCCCATATAAAAGGCCCTTTGCTGTGCACTGTGGGAACTGTAGTACAAGGCTTAGGTATTTTAAATCCATTTTAATTTTAGTTAGGGTGCCTATTAATTTTCTGGAACAACATAAACATGAAGGTCATCCTATTTAATTTTGTATTACTTTGCAGAAGTAGCAAGTACAGCATATTCTACCTAAATATGAATGCAACATTTTCAAGTGTCTCTGTATCTTAGTATGATGTGAAACAACTGGACAGATAGAACATATGCTGGCACCTTTGAAACAGAAGGAAGTTTTCCCACTGACTTCAGTGGGAACAGGTATAGGGTAATGACAGCTAGTTTTGAAAATCTGCATTTTACACTGTCCTACTGCCTATTTAGAACAGCTAAGGCTGTTAGAACAGGTTTTGTTAATCTAATGTCAAATTAACTTTTTTGAAAAGAAGTAAGTAAAAGTCTCCAAAGAAGGTGAGCCACCATAACTTACCAATGTCACCAAGTCAGTTTTGATTTAAAACAAATACATAAGAGTAACTTGAAAATATATACTAATTAATTTTTATCTTGTATTTAGCTTGTTTGCTTGCTTGCATTTATGTGTACAGTAATTGCAGTAATTTCCTTAAGGAATACTGTTGGTCGGGGGAGCACAAGCTGACACAACACAGCTCTGCACACCCTATGCACCTGAAACAATCACGTTGACAGGGCACGTGAATGTTTGTAGTTACACAGGACTTGCCTGCTCAGCTTGCAAATTAATGATTCCTGACTTAAAATAAAATGTAGTTTCATTTATTTAATTTAACCTGTGTCCTGAGATACACATGGGAACAATAAAATCTGGGACAAAGTTTCAGCCTTGCAAATCTTGGTATCAGAGCTGTCAGGTTTTTGAGGCTCCAGGTTCCCAGTGTCTAAGACGTCCACAGTCTTCCAGGTGAAACGTACAGCTATAAAGGTGGGAGAGAACACACAGCATTCAAACACGAGCACTTCCACGTCTGCTGCTGCCGAGGTAGTGGTGTGCAAAGCCGCCTGTAATTACATCCATCGCAGGGTCCGGGTTTACATATGGAACTTGAACAATAGGTACTTACTTAAATTACACAGATTACCTCAGAGATGTGGAATCTGCACGCCCTGCCCACTTCCCTGAAACCTCTGGAACTGGGATCCTGTGGGGAACATAATGGGCTTAATTAGGGTGTCTGGACTCGCCGCGCAGGACCCGGAAGGCAGGAGTTAACCTCACCTCACCTTTTACATGTCAGTGACCCCGGGCTTGGCTGGGAACCTGCTGGGGCCTCTGGAACAGCTTCTGGATTGCCCCGACTCGAACTAAC
>NW_010293046.1:0-21375 GCF_000700745.2 Antrostomus carolinensis | reverse complement strand
CAAGGTTATCTTTTTAGCCTTGGTCGCAATGCGAACGGCGAACTCCTTGGGGTTTATTTCCAGAGCCAGGGAATTGCTTGTTTCTTCTGTAATTTCTCTACCAGGCTTGTTTTGTAGCTTTCTTAGATTGGGCTTTCTTTGAGGGGTCTGAGTTTCCTGTGGGATTGCCAAAGCTGCGGTGACTTTACTGAAATAACGAACATGCACTGCAGTGTTTTATTTGGGATGCTAAGCTGTTTCTCCCTCCAACTATTAAGACTTGGCAATCCATCTAGAAAGAAACAAAGATCCTTGGCTTTTTCTTTTCTACGGTATTGTTCCCTGCCCACATTACATCAGTCATAAGATGAACTATACTGGATTTTGTTTCATCTGATCGTGTTGGAAATACTACAAAAAAAGGTCATTATAACTATTGGGACAAAAGGGAGGTTTTTCTTGTGAACACTGCCCTAAATTTCTGAGTATGATTTCCCAGCAAACAGTGATAAAATTATATTCTGATGGAAGTCACTGGAGAAAATTTGGAATTATGGTGGAAAGCATGTGTTCTGCTGGGAAATCAGGCGGTTCTGGCTTCCAGGGATTTCCTATAATGTCTAGATTGAGAGGTCTGTTTCAGTGCTCTGAAGTATGTTGTCCTTACAGAAGATGTTGTCTTTGCTCTTTATATGTATAATGGTCACTTTTTATTGTTTACATTTTTTTAGTATCTCATTAAGTTACCTGCTTTTTCATGACTTGCTCTGCTTCATATATGCATATTTAGAAAATGCAGAGCTACTGGTCTCTTTTGGCTTTGTCCCTGGTTTGGTGGCAGTGAAGCTCTGTGTGTATGTGAGCATCAGGCATGTGTATGTTTGGGAAAGAAGAGTCAACAAAATACTGTGTTAATGACCAGGAATTTGAATGCACGTGGGACTCGGTGAGCAAATGAAGATGGCCATACATTGACAACCCTCCCTTCCCTGGGTATGCATGCAATAGTTGACAAAAACTTTGTTTTTATGACAAATTAGTTTTCCATGTAGCAACTGGGTTAGGATGTTTTCCGGTTGTACTGGTTGATCTGAGTTGTACTTGGTGATGGTGAATTTTCTATACATATAAGTCTTCTTGAAAGTCCAACCTAATTTAGCATGTTTTGTCCTGTGCAAATAAGAGTCTCTCTTGTTTGAAGCATTTGTGGTCTTCTGGGAAAAGGAATAGGCAAGATGTTCAAGGTGATATATTGTATTTATTCCTTTACTGTGTGGTCTCCAGAGCAGGTGACACATGAAGTGTATACAAGCTTATCAAATTAAATATGGTATTGACATTTAAGTATTTTTTTTCCCCAACTTTCAAGCTTCTCAATGGATTCCATATTTTCTGACCAATATGCTGCACAGGTACATTAGAGTGAGTCACAGGGAGAGGCTCTTGAATAACTCGTAAAACCGTGAAAACTATATGTATGCTTAGCCAACTAGTATTTCCTTTGAGTAAACCAGAGAAATAAGGTTATGCATTAATAAAAGGGTATTAGGATGTGTAAGTGTGGAGAAAATCTTTGCTATTATTGGCCAGCTGGTTAGAGTACAGCTGTTTTGCTGTCTTTACCTTTTTTTTTTCTCCCTGAAGTCTCCTACAGATGATAAGATGTGAGTGTCTACCAGACCTGCAGTCACAGGCTGGTGTAAATGATGGGCTAACAAGCACCAGCAGTGAGATTAATGGTGCTATGTAACTTCTGAACTTAATTTCACCTTGCAAGTCTCCTGTAAGACTCCTAGTGTTCTCGTTCCTTACCAGTAGTCTTCTGCTCAGGCTAGCTTTGAGCAATAGGAGTAGAACTGGAGGTGTATATTAGCAAACTCAAGCAGCCGGTCTGTACAGCCAGCATTTTACAGTTCATACATGTTTGGCGGATTTTCTTAAAAAAAGTAAGGTCTTGAAAACTGCATAGATTAAAAGTGAAATTATTTGGGTGTAAAGCAGTTTAAGCTTATCCTTTCAGCAAGGAGGTATTTTATGATAGAAAGCAGGTGAGATGAGTGCATGCTACATTAGACATAGCATTTAATTGTGATAATGCTAAGCAGGCAAATATCTATCTCCTTTAATATACTGTATGAAATTTCATTGAATATTTTGTTAAAAGTTTCACTAAATGGATTCAAAATGGCTCTGTGTCGCTTTTTTTAAAGCTTAAAGAAAGTGTTGCTGGAAATGACCTCAAGAACTCTCAACTCCTCTCAGCCCCAGGAAGGATAAATTGTACTTACAGTATTATTAGCAGATGTTTGTCTAATCTCTTTGCTTAATCTGTTTTTTAAGATACAGTCTTATGAGATGTGGTGAGCTGACATAATTCATTATTACTGAAGGTTAAAATCCTGACATCGGCCATGTATTATTGTTGCTTCCTTTATGCCACCTCTGATGCCTGTCAGGTGTTTGCTGATTCAGTTCACTAAAACAGCAGAAAACTAATACATTAGAGCAGGAAACTGGGTAGCTGCCTGACATCTCTGTGAATAAAATAGGCTTAATGAAGTTTGTCAGAACTGATTTAAAGGAAAAGATGGTACCACTAGGCTGCTGAAACCCATAAAAGCCTCAGAGGATGGAAGTCACGCAATCTCACTAGGCAACTTCGCTGTTGAACTGTTCTTGTCAGAAGGGAGTTCTTTCCTAATGCTGAATTCAGATCTTCCTTTTGGCAGTTTACACCTGTTACTATCCCCAGTAAATGTAGAGGAAAGCTTATTCCTTTTCTCTTTGCAGTTTTCTTTTATGTATGAATTATTTCCCTGTAGTCGTCTTCTCTTTAATTTCAAAGTATTAACAGCAAAAATAATAAAAGTGACATCTGTTACCTGGAGGTTATTTGTGATGTTTATTGTTCAAGTTCAGTCAAGTGAAAAGCTGCTATTGTTGGGTTTATACAATTGTTTGAGTTAATAATTGTCTTTGAACATGAAACAATTTTAAATGCTAGTGTTAAAAGCTGTTTTTAAGGGCACTCGAATGAGTAACTGTTGAAATGACTAGGACATTTCACTCTGGTGAGATTGAATTTAGGTTCACTGTGAGATCGAGTGGATGTTAAGTAGGACCTTGGATCATACATTTAGGATGTTCATTCCAAATGTTACAAAATGAGATTTTTTAATTTTTTTTTTTTTTTAAATTAAAGCTGAGCTTTCAGAGGATGATTTTGGATTCTTTGCCTCATCTGTTTTTTAACTTGCTTTGTTAAGAGTAGTAAAAAAGAGTTTCTAAAACTGTACTTATTTAGTGTGAAATTTTTTAGTCTGATTTTTAAATGAGTAAGGGTTTATAATGAAAACTATTTTACAAATGTAGCTGCGAGCACTTAGATTGCATGTCCTGCATTGCGTTCCCTCCTGCTCCTCCCCAAAAGTTGAATTGACATAAAAGTATCACCAGTAAGAAAACTGTCTAACCTGCTATTTTTGACTCATTTCTGTCTTTCTGCCTTGTAACTGGTTTTGCATTCTCTTCAGTGCCTTTAAAAATTGCATCAGCAGTATCTAGTAGGAGAGTCTGAATAGAAGTAAAGCTCTAGTTTTGGCCTTTCTGTCCTTAAACGTTTGAAATTGACGATGATAAAGGAAGCTAGCTCCTAAGGATGAAATTACATGAAGAGGGAACAGAGCAAATAATAGAACATTCCATTTGAATCACAGAGAGGTAGGCACTAAGTCTATACCTGAAGTACCAGGTGTTACTGTGTACCAGGTAGTGCAATGTACTGCTACCTGGTATTTGATTATCAAGTTCACGATCCCTCTTTATTGCATCTCCATTTCATGCGTTTAAGCAATATAGCATCATGCTTTCTGACTCTCCATGTTATATGCACCTGAAGAGTAGACTGCAGGTCATGCACATGGAATCCTAGATTTGACTTAGAGGACACAGTGGGTAAAAATCTCACTAAGGGCAGGTAGAAGTGTACCGTGCTGGTGGATTCTTCAGTGAAGGGTACACACTTCCTCTGAAGAATGTATTGTCCAACATCAACCAAGTGCTTTGGCCACATTTTGCTGTGTAATTCTTCTCTTCAGTGTTTGTCACCTGATGTGATCCAAACATGTTTCACTCTGCATGTAGCGTTACAAGTTACGAGGCATAGTCGAGAGGTGTATTTCTATGGTCTGAACATAGAGGTTGGTCTTTAATTGCACCGTTGCACCTTTTGCTGTGAGAAGTGTTGGCATGACCTATTTTTCTATTTTTCCCTTGCAGTTGCTCGTTTCTGCTCCTGCATTTTCCCCCTAGTTGTATCAACTTTTTTTTTTTTTCTGATCAGGTTATTTTTTAGCCTTGGCTGATTCATAGTACGGTTTCACAAATGATTGTGCTTGTTAGTAAGGAGGAAGCAGTACACAGCAGTGCTAGACCAGGAGTAACGAGGGGTGGGCAGACAGAAGGAATGCCTTGGGTTGGCCCTGCCAACCATGGTTCCTGCATGTGGAACCTTACCTTAAGCCCCTTTCTTTCCTCATCCACTGTTTTTCATAAGTTTTCTTTTATTCCTTTCTAATCCTCTCCATCGGTGTGTCTTAGTTGCTTCCTCTTTTATTAGCTTTCTCATGCCATTTCCCATCTCTGTGCTGCATAAATAATTAACAAGTTAAAATAATGAAATTATTTTCATTATGTGATTCCTAGCCTCTGGAATTAATTCTGTGTGTTGCCGCTATGCTTGCCATTCCCTTCATCTTGTATTTATTGTGTCTGGTTGTTGAGATTGCATCTATTCATATGAGAGTCAGAGACTGACTCTGACTGTAAGCACAGCACGGGCAAGTTCTGATGGAGGATTTCATGCACTACGGTAATTTTATATGGCATTTCATTTTTAAAATGCTCTCTGATTTTTGTGACCAATTAACTTTTTCATACGTTGCAGTGTAAAGCAACATTGGTACTTTCATTCTGCAAAAGGTCATAGCAGCTTATTTCATGGCATATAATTGCCTATGTATGATCCAAGCAAAATAATAGTTTAAAGTCCCCATTAATTAGATTGTCTTAAATCACCAGAAGTCAATTCTTCTTTGTCCAGATTGTGTAATAGTATGTCTTGTGCTTTGTATGAACCTCAATTTTCTGATGCTATCTTGTAAGGGAAATTATCTTGAAAAGAGAGATTGTAGCTATATGCCCCTTAAATTGTGAAATACTGAATTTTAACCATAAAACAATTGAACAAGATATTGGCATTAGTTTATGAATATTCAATATTCTATACGAGCTAATAATGTAGTAACGTAAGGCAAATACAGGTTGTTGGAATTAGAGGTGTTTTGTATGGGATGTCTGTTTCAGCAGCATACACAGGGCGTTTTTAAGGAAAGCAAGTCTGGTTTTTTAGGTTGCTTGAGAAAAGCAACAGTATCCAAATTGAGTTAATTCTGAGTCAGTATGGTAATATGCTCAATTATGAGGTAAAATAAAGTATCATAAAAATCATATAGTTTTCTGACATTTCTGTTGTTCTGCTGTTTTGGCATGTGGAAAATAATGTTGAGGACATCTGCAGTTTGAATCCTTATTTCTTCAGTTCTTTTATTTTCTGCAAAGCCTGCTGGGGGGAAAAAATCCCTGGGAATACTTAGAATGGTGATTTGTTAGAACAGTTCTGTCATGTCAATGACCATTGGCCTATTGTTTTCTTGTGTTTTCCTCCTCAGTCAGTATCTACAAGTTTCTACTTGTTTTCTGTTAAATGGTAGGTTTCTGAATATGCTCAGTCATTTTCTAGCATAGAGGATCTCAGATTCATGACTGTATTTCCAGGTCCTGCCAGATTATGGTTTACATATAAGAAACACCTTTTGGATTCAACTAAACCTGTTGTATTTGCCTTTCTTAAAATGACTGAATCTGCATGGAAATAGCAAATAATTTGGCAGCTGGAATTAGGTTTTTTCCTTCCAGAAGTGTGAAACCAAAGTAACTTGGTTGTCCTTTATTGTGTAAACCTTTGTTAACGCACACTGATGCTTTCCATGTGTGTATTTGTACAGTTAGGTGTCTAAGATGTAAATTCATGTATCTCACGGTTAAAGAACTGTAGTGTATTCCAATAGTTAGAATGTCCTTTCCTTATAAATAAAGGACTGAGGATAGACATGCTAAAAACTTGGGGTTCAATCTTAATCTCAGAAATCATAGTAAATAATGCATTTAATGCAAATAGTCTTTTGTGTTCATTCACAGCTAAATGAAATGTTCAATTCCACTTGAGTAAATTATTTTATATAAGCAAATAAAAATGCTTGATGTGTGCACACACATCCGTCAGGTCTTCTAGGAAGCATGTGTCTGGGACCAGGAGATGAATGTAGACCTCTCAAATTCCAGTTCAGTGCTATGTGTTGAAATCCTCACAGGAAAATTTCGAAGAGTTTGTGTTTCATTAGATGTGAAGTTTTCCTCAGTTGTGATTACGTCATTAACAAGTAACTGCAGTGTAAATAAGCACCCCAGCAAGACAGCCTGCCAAAGACAAAATATTGTATTATAAAAATGCAGGGTTAGTTGGGGAACTGTTTATTTGTATGTTTGCATCCTAGGTGTATTGTAAGGTATTTGTAGCCAAATATTTTGTTTACTTTCTGGTTGAAAATAAATTTGTGGCTATTATCTCACCTTCCCTGCCCTCTTCCCTTCCATACCCTGATAATTTTTTATTTCTGTTGCAGCAGCCTAACTCCTGTTTTCCTCCCACTTCCCCATCCTTTGTACACCTGTGATACGGCAGTCTGATTTATTATCTTCCTGACCACACTCCCACAATAATTATAATTAAAGAGATTCCTGGAGTCTGCTTTTCATTGCAAGGTAGAGGGCAAATTCTTTTCTCAGCTCTTAGCTGAAAGCATGAAGGAATCAAAATATGCAGCAGGCCCTCTTTCTCTGCCTGCGTAAGCGTCAGAAAGAGTATGCTGCAGTGTGAATAATGGAGATAGCTCCGTATTAGCAGAAGATCTTGCTATTTCTACCACTCCTTGCTGCCAGATGAGATACGTGGAGAGAAAGAGGCTGTTTCCTCTACCAGTGATTTTTATTTTTTTTTTTTTTCCATAGCAGGCATGGCTGGAGGCTGCTCTGACTAGTAATATTGGTTATTTAATGTGTGAATACAATCGGTTGCGCACTTTAGGGCAAGGGGTCAGTTCTATCCCAAGGGGAAAAAAAATAAAGTGAAGGATACAGGAACCTATTCCAAGTCTGTGAAGGAGAAGGTTATAATGGGAAGCTTGAGACTGAAGTAAGTGGATCAGCCTTAGTACAGGAAAGGTTTAGCATCTTTGTGCAGAATCTCTGATGTGGTGATTCTCAGTTGTCTTAGAAATTGAGGTATCTTATGGTGTTGGGATGCTGACAAGCAAGTATTTTCTTGAGGGACTCAGTTATCCATCTAGATCAGAAAAAGTTAACACTCTTACAAAAAATACTCTTTTTTAATAGCATAGTCCAGTAGTGGAGGGACCACAGCTGTCATGGCAGGAGTGACGCTGGCCTGTGTTATTTCTTGCTTTATATTTGTAGCTAATACACTCCAAATATTGATGTTGCAGTTGGCGGTGGGCTGAGGAGGTTTCATGTTTAGTCAGGCTTGAACTTGCACTTCCATTTTCTTAAACTTTTCAGTAAAGTTCCCGTGCAACCTTAATCTCCTGAAATGTGTACGTGCGGTGGTAGTGGGGGTCTTGTTAGTCGTGCCCTGCCTTAACTTCTCTTTTGGAATGGTAAAGGCCTATAACCAGTTTTCAGAAAGTCTGAAGCACTTAAATTTACCTTGTTTCTTATCTGTGGAATTTTAGACTTTAGATTTCAACAGCTGCAGTAAGTGAACTCTTTCTTGTATTGGGGAAAGAAAAATCCATACAGTTTTTCACAGCTGCAACGTGGTGTGAGACTGCTAAATACAAAATGTCTATGCGTGGGAGTAAAGGTGAGGCGTTTTCCTTGATGTTCTTGCTTATTGTGGGAGATCTAGAGAGTAACTTTATGGAGTTTTGTTCTGCCATTTCTTCTGTTATAAAGTCTGAGCTACCTTTCCCTTAGCATGGTGATAATAGGAATTTCTGCACTTTTCACTGGACTTCTATTTAATCAGCTTTTCCTAGCTTGTTTTCATTTGGACAAAATAAACTAATTACATCTTTGACCAGATAAACCATATAGTATTTAGGCCACAAATTGACAGAGGAAATGGTAGAACTTCTATCTGTTGCCTGAATTTAAAAACAAAATAATAAAAAAGTGAACTTCAGTTTTTTACCTTGAGAATCCCATAATGTCTTTAATGCTTCCAAAAAATTGTTGTCCACCCCAATTTTTTTCCTTCTCCTTTCAAAACGGATACCGGTTCTCTTCTGAGTATGGTCATCCTGCTTATGTGTTTGTCACTTCAGATTATTGTGAGAATTTTGTAATCTACCATAAATTAAGACTAGGAGTTAAACAGAGCAAATTGCAGGTACTTAAATTCCTTAAGTTTTGCTTGCAGGGAATGTGTTGGGCTTGTACTCTTTTAAGGAGGAGAAAGGTTTCCTCTCCCTAGGAGTGTTGAATGGTTGAAGCTATGGTTACCTTGGTGTTTTTCTTTTTCATGTGATATTGTGGCATTATTTTTGCCAGCTTGAGACCCGAAGGGATGTTTTGTGTCTTAATAAAAGGCCCTTGGTTAAAATTCTTCGTCTATCACCTTTTGCTACAATAGACTGTAAGTGAAGTAACATGCTGTGCACTACAAGGCTAATCCATTTTCACGAGCTTTTTAGGAAAGATGATTTGAGAGGATTAGACGAGAAGCTATTATTCGTGATTGGTTGACTAAGTAGGAAAGACTATTATGACTAATGAAGTTTAAGACTTTTTTCCTTTATCCTTAATACTGTTGTATTCATATGAGAGCATAGGAAAGAGGCTAGATACTAAAAAAAAAAAAAACAAACCTGATTGTGTTGAAACCAATTTGGGAGCCAGGAGGTCAAATTTTTCTTTATGGTTAATGTGACAGAGAGTCTGATTAGGGTGGGATGGGGCAAAGAACAGTAAGCTAAAGAAGACATCTTATGCTCATGTCTTAATGTAATAATACACGTTACAGAAAGCTTTTGTTTCTGACACTCCTCACATTAAGATTCTTAAAGTTAAGTACAATGATTTTTGTATTTCATGTGTCATGAAAATAGGAGGGCAATTTATTTAATTCTACCTTGTTTGACAGTCTGTGATGCTGTGCTTAGAGAAGCATGGGGGCTGGTGATTATCATTGACTGGAGCCATAGTTTTTATTGCTAATATCATTTTAAACAGAAATTCTTCTTTTTCAGATAAGAGTTTTATTGAATGTCTGCAGTCATAGTTGCAAGGCACTTTTGGTGTTAAATGTAAGCAGTGTGGCTTGCACAGTAATTGCTATAAGCTGCGTATCTTTACTCCTCCTCTTCTGCTGACATTTGCACTCTTCTGACCCTGCAGAAAGCTAGTTTACTGAGCTACAGCAGCAGAAAGCCCTTTCCTTTCTGTAGCAGTAATTTTCTGCTTATTTGGCTCTCCCTGGCTTTCTTGCAGGATCTGATCTGAGGAGTGTTGGTGTAAGGGAAGGAAGGAGCAGGGAGTGCAGAGGCAGCGCTATGTGTGGCAACACTGACTCAAGTTGTTTCCGCTGCAGTTGGAGGAATGTCCAGAACAACTGAAAACTGTGTGGAATTGTTTCACTTTTTCCCCAAACAAGAGTGGGCTGAATAATTCCCTGGTGTTACCAAATTAACTAATGCACTGTATTCTGCTATTTAATATTTCTTCCTCTATTTTTTTTAACCCTAAAACATGCAGTTTGGAAATTTGGGTTAATAGACTTCTTCAAAATATGTAGGTTTTTTTTGTTAATGTTTGTGAATACTATATTTAGAAATAATGTACAAATGAAAGGTTATTATCATGTAAAACTGAAAGTGTCTTTCCTTTCTGCGTTTTTTTAGAGCAAAGTAGCCATGGTTGTTCAGATTTAAAAATGAAATGTGTTAGAACATGAGGATCAATCCTGTCTTTGTCTTTGGAGAATTGCTTAGAATACTTATACGGCTTGTTAATGTCTAGGTGGGGGTGTATATATATGAAAATAAATATATAGATATATATGAAAATGTAGTAACTGGATAAGGGAGTGGTGGGTGCTACATAGATGCAGAAAAGAGAAGAGAAAAGTATTCATTGTACCATTTGCTACCATGTTGTCCTGTGTCCGGCAGGTCACAGGACAATGTCATATCCTAAATATATCAATTTCTGCAAGATTTGTTGCTTTTACTTGATCTTTCTAAGCAATAAATTTTTATTTATTAGATCACTAGCCTTCATGATTTACAGTAAGGTTTTAGAAGCTCTTGGTCAGAATGATGGAGACACACAGTTTTACACTGCTGTAAGTGCTTCAGGCTGATGTCTGGTAACTGTTAGGATTGTTCTTTTTAGTTGTCTTTTTTTGTTGGTTGGGGCTTTTTTTTGTTTCTTTCTCCAGATACCTAGTTGTTAGATATCTCCTTCAAACTTTGTAGAACTTGCCCTGAAACATGTCTTAGGCCAAGGACAATGGTACTGTGATAGCTGTTCTCTGTGTTACGGAGTTGCCAAGTCAAACAAATTTGGATTGACTAAGTACATGTGTGCACAGTTGTTCAGCCATCCGTTTCTGCTGAATTTAGTAGAGCACACAGTATGCTGATTATGTTGATTGGCAGCATTATTTTAAATCCCAGCCTGAAGTGCATCCAGTTCTGCGGAGGTATTTGTGGGTGGGTTAATTAGGGGACTGGGTGGAACCCAACCTCTGTCCTAGAAGTAGTACCTTGGGGGAGTTCGGATGCCATATGCTGATCTACCCAGTGCAGCACCATGAGAACATTCCTGGGAGCCATCAACATAGAGGAGATAAGATAGGTTGTACTGCTGATACATTTGCTGGATCATGATAGAAGATAAGAAGCTGTGGCAATAAATGTATTGTCTTCCACTTCATGCATGCTGGCATTTGTAACAAAAGAATTGACCAGTGGCAGATAAGGGTTCTACAGATGAAATAAAACTTGAGGATGGAAAAAGTAATGTGCTTGGGCATCTTTTCTTAGTAGCTCTTCAGGTTTGCTGTAGAAAATGCCATGAAAAGGTCTTACCTGAAGTTTTCTTTGTCATATTTGTGAGAGCAAAGAATGAGGACTGTCTAAAGACAGTGTATGAATTATGCCACCACTGCCTTCTGGGGTTTGTCCCCCTTGGGAGAAGGTGAAGATCAGATGATTTGTGTGAAGTGCTTGATGGCAGAATATTACTTTTGCATTTTATGAGATTGTTTTGAAAGCAATATGGTTTTGTTGAATGCACACATTGATCCCCATCTGTTTCATCTGTTGTATTTTCTCACCTCTGCTGCCTGGTTTGCGGCATTGCTTTCTTCACATTCCCACATGGGGGCCCAGGCCCAGATACAGCCTCTCAAAGCCTCTGAAAGTTGTAGGTGTCTTTTGGGGGCCTAGTACTTCACTTTACTCCAAAAATGTGAATGAAAATGAGCTTGGTAAATAAAGGAAATGGATCTATTGCAAAAATACGGATTATTTATTATAGTAATATGTAATGAAGTTTTAAGCAGATCTCTGCTTTTCATGAATTTCACTGATTTCATTGCTTTGGGAAATGGAAGGAACACTCTGGTCAGGAGGAGAAAGCTGTGGGCTTCTGGGGTTTCCATGGACACCTAGGCTTGTATGTGTTGTCATGTAGTGGTGTATACTTTCATCCCCGCTTCTCATGAAGCAATATTCTTTGCTGACTATGGGCTGCGCCACCAGTTCTCTGCAGGGGATGAAAAAAAGCTTGTGCTGCAGAGAGTATGGCAGCGCCTACACAATAGAGAGGCCTCCAGTGAGGCAATAGTTGCCGAGTTACGGTTTCCAGCGCTGAGCTTGCTTCTCCGTCACTTCTTCAGCATCTCTGTATCAATTTTCTCACCCTTGTTGAAACCATATAGTGGCCTCCAGCGCTGCCGGAACACTGAGTCAGCTCTTTTTGTTGCAGTGGTCTTTTAAGCCTCTCTTGGGGCCTCACAAGGATGCAGACTGCTTCACATCTGTCTGGTGAGTGATATTGGCTCACAGATGATGTAATTATCTGTGCTCCCAGTCTGGGCCCCCTGTGCTGCTGTTTTGCCTTGTAATTCCAGCAGATCCATGACTGCTGCCTGTATGCAACTGGGATAAAGGGGCTGCATTTGGGGTGTGCCTAGCACATTAAAATTCACCAGCAATTTCAGCAGCCCTGCCTCTGGATTGCAGGCTGACTTGGGGTGGGTGCAGAATATAGTACTGAGTGTAAGAACTTGCTCTCTAACTATGGAGTGACAGTGTCTTTTGAAGCATGGTTTTAGTGCTCAGTAGCTGGGGAAGAGAGGTTGTTGTTGGTTAGAGTTGAAGTGACTTAACTTGAAAAAGGAAGGACATAAGGAAAGAGCGAGCATCCCGTTTTTTTAAATGAGCCTGATTTCTTCTGAACATTCAAATGGAGAGTATGGTTACAGTTTCTAGTTTCTGTAGGTTTTTTTCCAAAATGCTACTCTTCCTTTGACTGCTATGAGTCTTCTGAACACTCAAGTCAACCAGTAGAGAGTATAGGCCTGAAATAGTTTATAAAGAGGGACTGTGAAATGTGCTTTTGTCCTTAATCCACAATTTAGCGATTGGAAGGGGTTTGGTAAAAGCAGCAGAGCAATGATATCCAGAGGACTAACAAGGAAGCTACTAATGTGGGTTATTTAGACCTGTAACAAACTGATATAATTCAAAGTCAGGTTTCATCCCGTGAACAAACAGACCTGGCAAAAAAAACCTCATCTGCAGGCAAAGGAATTAACAGGTAGTGAGACACTGGAACAGGTTGCCCAGAGAAGCTGTGGATGCCCCCTCCCTGGAAGTGTTTAAGGCCAGGCTGGATGAGGCTTTGAGCAACCTGGTCTAGTGGAAGGTGTCCCTGCTCATGGCAGAGGGGGCTGGAACTGGATGATCTTTAAGGTCCCTTCCAACCCAAACCATTCTATGATTCTATGATCTTATCATTGCAGTTCTTTTTTTTTTTTTTTTTTTAAATACCTTCTTTTTATATTCAGTTCCAGGCAACCTGCAGGTTTTTACTGTTTTATCAGTCCATGGTCCTACATTTTCTTGTTCAGGAAAAAGAAACATATTGATGAAAACTCATTGGTGCATTCACAATGTAATGTTTGGGTTCAACAAAGATAAGAGATTTGCAGTTCTGAAGGCAGGTGAAATGTTTGTGTACTTAAAATGGATATTTAGTGAAGTGATTATGTTCTTTAGTTTTGTAGCAAGTGGGACTAAGTATGTGAGTTTTTCCCTACCTAAGTACTTTTTTTTTTTTCCAGTTTGCAGTTCTGAACTAGACATAAGTGTAACTAGCTGGCTTGCACGCTTGGCTGAAATGTGCAAGGCTTGTCTGTGTTTTAAATCTCTCAGCACTGTTACAAAAAATAATGTTAAAATAAAATCAGGAATCAAAACACTGTTAAACCTCTGCTCTAGGGCTGAGGAATTGTAAAAGGATGGTAGGTGAGATAAGGGCCTTCATCTCTGCCCTAACAGCAGTGACCTCTCATGTCCTGTGTGGTCTGGTTGAAAGGCGCTGCTGAAGCGTCCATCTCCTCCAGCATCTCTGTTCCCATCTCAGCTGTGCAGATACACAGAAGTGTGTCTCTTCACTGAGCTGTTCTTGGAATCTTTTCTCCTTTATAATTTCCCTTTCCAAGTCTTACAAGCTCTTCTGTCTACCATAGAATACAGTAGTTCTGGTCCTATACTTTTGAGGCAAGAGGGAGTCATGCTTAGGGGAGAAGAGTCTGGTCAGTCTTTAATCCTTCACACTGCTGTTTGAGACAGAAAAGGGATGAGAATGAAGACATACATGGATATTCTAGGGTCCGATGATGCAAGCTGGGGCCCAGGACCAGTAATACAGAATTACTGGTCCAGATGCTGTGGTATGCATTAGTGCTAGACTCTTGGTGTTGCTTCCACTTTTAACTGCAGTGTACTCTTGTAGTATATTACTTATCACTAAATGAAATTAATGCATTTATGCTTTTTTTGTCAAAAATTACTATGTGAGATAAAGACATGTCTTTCATAATAATACCTTTTTTGTGTTACATCTCCAACACTTATTTAAGCCTCCAGCAGCAGACAAGAATTATTCTGATTAGTGGGCGTGGTTTTTTGCTACAGAGAGCAACATGATGACTTCTACCACTTTAGATTGGAGAAAGAATCTCTGGCTGGTTGGCTTTAAAATAAAGTGTTGTTTTAGTATACCGTGGACATTAAAATGCTGTTTGCCTACTAAAGGATCTGCATTTGTCTTTCATGAATGTTTGCCTTCATAAGTACATCTCCAGTATTTAAATATCAAATTATTCTGTTTGGTTTTAATAGGCATTCTACTAAAGAAGGACTGAAGGACTGCCAAACTGCTTGTCTTTAAAGTTCTCAAGCAGTGTTTGAATGAAGGACAGATGCATAAGAGCTGTGATTGGTAAAGCTGAGTATTCATCATACTATGTGAAAACTCCAATAATCAGTCCTTCATACTCTCAAAATGGAGCACATAAAATTTGCATCTCCTACTGTCTCATCTAAGAAGTGCTTTTTTTACCTCACAACTTTAACTAGACTTCATCAAGCAAATATGTATTGTTTGGGAGGAGTGTGAGATATGCTTTTTGATGTTAAATACACAGGGGTAAAATGTTTCAACAGTAGTGTGAAGGACAAAAAAGCCATTCGTAAAACTAGCAGGAAGGATAGGTAACATGCATAGCAGAGCATGTAATTTAAAAGAAAAAAATGGTGTGGGGGGGTTATTCTTGTGTAGATTCTTCAATTATTTGAGATAGGAGTTCCTATATAATGGTATTTAAGAACTGTGTGTGCTTTGGCCTTGTCCCTTGATTCTTTGTAGGGGTATAGAAGTTGGCCCAGCTCTCCTGGTTTCTGTTGCCAGTGGTAAAGGTACAGACTAGTTCATTCATTCATTCTCTCTGTCAGGCACACATGCAGAGGCACACACTTCAACAGGAAATAAAGGCGCTTAAAAATGCTGTGTGTGCGTGAACAAACTTTGGAACTGAGAATTTTCAGGTCTGCTTCTTTAAATTGTCCTACAGTCATGGACCAAATAATGGCAAAAGAATATCTTCTTGAAGATGGTTAAGGAGTTTTAAGTATTCTAAGAGCAGCTCTCGAGGCCATGAGGCACAAATTAATTCTAATTAGCCTATGGTAAAATGTGTCATTGAGGTTTAAAACTTTCTGTTCTATAAGGTAGATATCTCTGCACGTTTCAAAAGATGGCTTGCCATGTTAAAATCCACACAACACCACCTGGAGGGTTCTTCTTTAAATTACCAGTCTGCTTTGTGATGTGTATCTCCAAAGCCAGCTGACAACTCGAAGCAGTTGAACATCTGCAGGGACCATGTTACATAAATGTGTTGGCACCAATGTCAGCTCTTCCCACGCATTCAAATGAAGCTGGTGCGGCTGTACAGTATCTTCTTAATCAGCTTTGTCCGGCCATGTAGGTGATTTGTCTTTGGGAATGATGTCAGTTACTTAAGAATCTGTGGTACCTCACATATGGTCAAGGAAAATGCAGTTGTAAGAAGCTGAAGAAGCTGGTGATTAAGTTCCCTTCTGGAAGATGAGACCTACAGAATGTCTTCGGTATTGGACCTCTTTCTGCAAACTGGTTTCAGGGTATGCAGATTAAGTGAAAAATAAATGTCATTTTCCTCTGAAATGAACATCTCAGCTGGTTTTTGGTGGGTCTGTGTTGTTTTTTGTTTGGGAAAGCAAAGTAACTGATTTTATGGGAAATGCTAGCTGCCTTGATACTGCCTAGAATATAGGCACGGCTGTGCATTGGAAGCTTGCAGAGCAGCGCTCCAGAAGCTGTATCTGTACTGACAAATATAAACAACTCCAGTTGCAACTTGAATGTTTTTTACTGCCTCAGAGTTTCCGAGTTCAAAAAAGCTGGTGAAATTCTTTCCTTAAAAGTAAACTGTTACACAAGTATGATACATTCATTATAATTTGCAGATAGTATTGATTTAAATAACTGGATTTAAAAAAAAATGCTTTATGCGTCATGGCAAATAAAAATGACTTTTGTATCCTCTTGCTTTCACTCAAGTACAATAGGTGAGGCGTCATAATTGCAGCTATTGGAATACGCAAGTTTTTTGTTCCCAGGCTTTTATTTGTATTAGTGGAGGGCATTAGAGTTAAGAGAATGCTCTGTTCTTATTTTTTATTCAGCCTCTCTTTCTTCAGCTTTCATTTAAAGATTGCATGTTTTCAGTAACTCTTAAGATTTCAGATCAAATGCTCAGTTTTTCTGTAACAGTTAACTTTGGTTAGTGTTTTTCTGTTGGTGGAAAAAGGGGAAGTGAAAGTCTTATTTTAGTGCCTTTAAATTACAGATATTGGTGGATGTTGCATCATAAAAATGGTGAGTGATTAAACACATTTTCAGGTGTATTATGCTTTCTAAAACAGATTTTTATCTTAGCAGTTATATTATAACAAAGTATATTATTCTGATAGTATTTTGGCCTGGGCTGGTGCTGTTCCTGAAAGCAGTCTCTTGGTAGAGGATTTCTGAGAGAGTTTGAGGATCTGCTCTTTCAGGGATGGCTGGGGGACGGAAAGAGCCTCACCAGTTAATACCTGACTGTGTTTCTTCTCTACTGGTACATGAAACTTTTTGTGTGGATTAATGATTTTGGTTCTGTCAACAGACAGACTGTTCTTTTACCACCACAGTAAAGAATCTAACGTAAAGTCCTTATCACACAGATTCAGAATCTGGCATCCTTGATATCTTTAGGGAGCTTTGTTGTGACAGTTTTGTGGGTTGTTGATATTTTGTAGAAATCTAGACAGGAGTGAAAGGAAAAAAAAAAGTTGATGGCATACCTGATGAGGATTCTGTAGATGTAAAAGGCACCTAAATCAAGATACTAAAGATAGTTTTATCAATTTTGTTAAGGATTAAGCTGTCTTTGGAGGTGGTGAATTAACCTTTTGTATGAACAGATATAATGGGCCTGTTATTTCATTGATGATTGTTATAGAATTGATGTGCCATTTAGGTATATTACAGTACTTGGCTATTTTGAAAGCTTAAGATATGAATCTCTGTAATGCTTGACATCATGCATTGCTTCTAGTTATTCATTTCTTTTCTCTCCTGATCTGATGATGCTTCAATGTTTTTAGTACTGGATACTTTTTTGGTAGCTTGCCTATCAGTTTTGACCATAAGTACAAAAAAAAGTAGTTCTGGAATGCCAGATTACCTTCTGCCCCATCACCCACCCCCCAAATAATTTTTCAGGAATATGGATTAATATCAGATATGACAAGTAATTATTAACAGGACTATTTTCATTTCAAGGAACACCACTGATATGATGTTGAGTTGGTCTGATGGTGTTTGACAACTTCTGTAGTTTAAAAAGAAAAGGGAAAAAATAAGTCTGTTGCCTACACTGAACTACACTGAAATGATGCGTGTACACATCAAGGAAATGAGTCACCCTCTTTGTTAGAGAAAGGGATTAGGCATCTGAGGAGCCTTCTGCACACCTGCAGCAGGCTTTGACACGCACAGATTTAGTGCATACGTGTAGCCTGTTGCCATATTCATGAACTCACCGAGTCTGTTCTAGACTTTATCCTATCAAATTATCTCAGTGCCCAGAATGTTCTGATTTGCTGTGCCTGATACCAAGTTGCTCTCTGAAGGATTTCCAGATACCTGGCACTCCAGATTGATAAATGTAGGGGAATTGGATAAGTTACTTTTGAAGAACTTTGTCCAAATTGGTGCAGTTCATAGATGTGCTGTTGCATATGGAAACTGTCAGGCAGGTGGGAAAAATAGTCTGCTTGCTGCTTGTTGAGGGGAGCAAGAATGTGTCTGGCTTCTCTTCTGGTTCCCCGTTTGTGTGAACTGTGAAGTGGTGACCAAGTTTCTTCTGGATTGGTGTGGTGGTGGTGAGGCTCAGCTCCTACCTGCAGTTAGTTAATTGTCATGATTGGCAGTTAAAGAAAAGTTCATGGATGCTCTCTTCTCCTTTCTTAGAGTACACATGCTGTGTACATTGATGAATTCAGTCACTCCTTTTCTCACAGCTCCTGCAGAGTTGGGTTACTCTTCTGACTTTGCAAAACATTTGCTCATCTTATTTCAGGAGAAGGCCTTATGTGTTGTTACAAGCCTGAGGTGGGTTTCCCCGGCCTCCCATTTTCTAAACGCTTGGTTAATGAACTATCTTACTGTCAGGTTTCCTGAGCAGTTTGCAGACCTTGATAAAAACGTTTCACTGCACGCAAAGCTGAAAGGTGAGACCAACTAAGTAGCACTGTTGAATAGGTCATCTTCCTTGGGCTTGAGGAACACTGATGGATATTCTTCAGAAGTTGGTAGGTTGGTTATACTTTTGCTAAGTGCAAGAAACAGGTAGGAAGTGAAACTCATTGTAGTTGAAACTGAGTAAACAAACCTTTGTCAAATAGATAATGTGACATGGGGGGAAAAAAACCCCAACAAACCCAGGTATGGTTTCTGTCCAGATATGGACAGAAAACTATATTTCTGTCTCAAAACCTTGTTTGGACCTCCCTCTTTTGCTGTTTTTTTTCTGTCATAAGTGCAAACAAAATGATAAGCAGTTCTGATGTTAAACTTTCTCACCTATTTTTAGTCTTATCTGAAGTGTAACAGGGAGGTTTTCTGTTCAATTATTCTTTAGGTTTCTTACATTTCAGCCTTCTGTATGTTTGAAATAACAAAAATACTGGCAGTTATAGAAACTGCCACCCTTTCAATTTTAAAGGAAGAATATGAAACTGTTGCACAGAAATTGACCATCGATGTTAGGAAAACCATACCAAAGTAATGTATTAGGTGAGCTTGTCAGGACATATTTTATGGCACAAAATGTCCAGAAAAAAATAAGTAAATTAATTATGTTGTGATACTTGGTTAGAGAATAAAAATTAAATTACTCTTTTGATGGGTTTGTGATACAATTTATAGAGAGGAAGGGGTTGGGGGCTGATAAGCCACTTGCTTAATTTTGCATATGGAATTCCATTTTATGTGGAATGATTTCAATAAAAATATCATAAGAATATCAAGCTAGTCTCATCTGCCAGTGTAAAATAGCTTATTGTCCCTTCATCTGGTTTTGTGGGGGATATTTTTGTGACCTTCGTAAGTTTGCATTCAAATGAATTTTTTAGCTTCTAAATGTCTCTATTTTTCTACAAAAAAAGGAAAATGGTATGGTATTAACATGAAGATATACTGGTTTGATACAATCTGAAATTTATCCTGAGTGTTTAACAGATGTATGCTGTTTTTTAAATGTAACCATATTTTTCTCTAATGCAATAATAGACTTGCCTTTCTAAGCCTTGAAGAGGTTAGAATTCTGATTTTAAAGCTGTCTTTCCATGGTGTGTTCCAACATATGAGAATTGATACCTACCTGCAAAGAAAAAAAATGAAGATTTTTACTCCAATGCCTCTCTGCAGGAGTCTTGCATTTGTATTTGCTCCTTCTCAACATGTCTGGAATCAGGAAGAAGTGGAATAATATATATGTCCTTAGGGCAAGCTGAAGGGCTGTGAGCGTCCTGTACCACACGTATATGGTATGTGGAAAGGAGTTCAGCTTATTGGTTGCACCTCTTCCTACTTCTCAAGTGTTGAGTATTGTTATATTGAAACCTGATTTGTGAAATTGAGGAATAAGAAGATGATCTAATGTCAGTGCATTGAGGTGCAAGTCAACGCCAGCACCCCCCACACACACGTACTGTAACAGCATGGCAGCCTCTCAGTTCCAGGTGATCCTGAAGTACTGCGCTTGTACCAGTAAACGCAAGCCCTAACCTGGTGATGAGAGATGTCAAACTGCCCTATACCTGTGGATTTTAAAGCACTAAGCAATTATTTTTATTAAACAAGTAAACTTAATTATAGCAATGTTTAGTCTCATTGTAATTGTTGCAAAGGTTCTTATGAGGTTTGAGCACTCTGCAGTGTTTTTGTGGCTAACCTGTTCACAGCTTTGTGTAATGGTAAATTTTCAGGGTCAAAGGCATTCCAGTGTGAACTGTGCACTTGAAAACTTACTGTCATCACTGAAGACAGATTGCTTTATGGCTGACACCCTGTCCACACCTAGCCCTGATCACTCTACCACTTACAACTCTAGTAGGCATTGTGTGGTGAACTAACCTGCCTAGAGGAAGCAACTTAGGACAAGTTCTAAACCTAGGAGTTACGTTAAATTTGTGCATTTGTTTCCAAATATATGGAAATATATGCTTATATGCTGAGTGTATTTCTATATCTCTATATAAACATTTGTTGCTCGGGATAAACTTTCAATTTGTTAATTTTGAAAATAGGTTTTTAATTTGTTTTCTGTTGTTAGAATGTGATTAGTTATGTATTTAGTTTATATCTTAAAACAGCAGAAGTGGCCTCTGAGATGGAATCTAGAGTTTGCAACTTCTTTGGGAAGTTATTTGGGTAAAGTATGTTCTGACCCAGTAGAACTTCATAGTTTGGTTGTTGGTTTGTTGTTGTTTGGTTTTTTTTTTTCTTTTTTGTTCACAGAATCACAGAAACTTAGTGGTTGGAAAAGACCTTTAAGATCACAGAGTCCAACCCCAAACCTAACACTACCCACTCCACCTCTAAACCATTTCCCTAAACGCTTTGTCTACCCATCTTTTAAATACCACCAGGGAAGGTGACTCAACCACCTCCCTGGGCAGCCTGTTCCAGTGCCTGAGAAACCTTTCAGTGAAGAAGTTTTTCCTCACATCCAATCTAAACCTCCCCTGGCCCAACTTGAGGCCACTTCCTCTTGTCCTCTCACTTGGTCCTTGGTTGAACAGACCCACCCCCACCTCTCTCACCCCCCTCGCTACACCCTCCTTTCAGGTAGTTGTAGAGAGCGATAAGGTCTCCCCTCAGCCTCCTATTCTCCAGAATAAACAACCCCAGTTCCCTCAGATACTCCTCATAAGACTTGTGCTCTGGACCCTTCACCAGCTTCGTTGCCCTTCTCTGAACATGCTCCAGCACCTCAATGTCCTTCTTGTAGTGAGGGGCCCAAAAGTGAACACAGTACTTGAGATATGGCCTCACCAGGGCCGAGTACCAGGGAAGGATCACTTGCCTACTCCT
>NW_010293045.1:0-4450 GCF_000700745.2 Antrostomus carolinensis | reverse complement strand
TTAAAGCCATTACCCCTTGTTCTATTGCTACATGCCCTTGAAGTCCCTCCCCAGCTTTCCTGTAGGCCCCTTCAGGTACTGGAAGGCCGCTATAAGATCTCCCTGGAGCCTTCTTTTTATGTGGGCAAAAAATTTGTTTGGACAATAGCTCCATAGGTATGGACTAGAAACCTGAAGCTGTCTGGTAGTTCCTGAAGAACATAGCTGTCATTTTCAACTCTTTGTGCAGCCTAACTGTAAGGCAAGTTAAACTAGGTCGGTAATGATGTAGTCTGAAACTGACATGGTCCAGTCTGCAGCATTTCTTAAGCTGCCCAAGTGCTGTATTCTAAACCTGAGTACAACATAGTATTTTTCCCTGGTTTAGATCTCCTCTATTTTATTGTGCAGTTGAGGTGGTCATGCTGCTGCTCTGCAGTACTCTGTCTAGTTAGACATTCTTTTTTAACATTGACAGTAGAGAGATGCTACAGTCCAGCTTTCAAATGGCCTTAAGGGAAAAAAAATCTACTAACTCAAACTGAGTAAGTCAGAGAAACAATTGCTTCATTCTGTGAAGCTCCGGAATTAATTTTGATAAAATCAGATTCTTTGTTTTCAGTCGAATGAGAAATGCCACGGATCTGGAATGTGTTCTGTACTAGTTAAAGGGACTGAAGGCATGGCACTAAGGGGCATGGTAACCACCTTGGAGCTGTGCTTTTTACTGAAAACAAGAGGGGCAGAAGTTTCCTAGTGACAGTCTTATACAGGCTCCAAGGCTGTCTGTCATTCTCAGCTCTTACACTACGGGAGAAGATTCTGTTCATGCCAAATTACGTTTAGACTGGAAATCTGTATTTATTAAACTTTTCAGAAACCTTCTGACCCACCTATCAGCTCCAGACAAAAGGGCCTGTTAGTAGCTCTGAAGGCCAAGTCAGACATATTTCTAACTGAATGCGAGTTCTTAGCTTTGTAGCTCTGGAAGTTCCCATTCTTTTTATGCAGTAACCTGGACATGTGTTTGCTGTCATCCCTAGCAGCATCTCCTGTGTTTTTCTGCACGGATCTCTCTGCTAGCTGGCAGAGTTCCTTCTGTGAGAGAAGAGGTTGGTTTTGTGGGAAGAAAGGGAGAGGAGGAGGAGGAGGAGGAAGAAAGGATTTGATGAGCAATATGTCATTTTAACAATGTAGTAAATAACAAAAGCGGTATTTGGTAAATTTCTTATACACACTCAGAGGGTACAGCATGTGGAAATTGAGTAACTAGAGCTGAATTTTAATAAAATATTAGCTTATACTCCAATCCTTATTGTGTGTTTATTTTGCAGTGTAAAGTTAAGCACGTGTGCACGATTGATGCTTGAATGTGCAGTGTTGGAGAGTGTTTGGATTCTGTCGTGTGCACCCTGCATATAGTTATTTTTGCTCTGAAAGCTATGGACAGGGCAATAAAATCAGAGAATTGGACTTGGGTATTTGAATAATTCATTAAAGTATTCCCAACTAGTCTAGATTTTTTTCTTACACTAAAACTCTTGGGAAAATGAAATAAAACTCAGGACAGTCCGCAAAGTAATTGATAGAAATCCAGTTGTAACTGCCTCTGGACACCCCCAGTTCAGCTGAGATCTTGGTTTTTTAGGACTTGAGAACACTCTTAAAAACCAGAAATACTAATTCTTAAAAATCAGGAAATACTATTTTCTGTTTATTTTCAATTCTTACTAGATTTTAATCTTTTGTTTCTTCTTTTTTTAAAGTCACACTAGTTTCGGAGAGTTACATAATGTAGAACTTTGAACAAAAAGCTGTTTGGAGTTTCCTAACTCTTGCAAGAGTTTCTATTTAGCTTCAGTGTATTAGAACTACTTTAAGTACCGTTTAGCTGCTCTTAACTTAGTGGCATATGTTTCTTCTTTAATATGAGAAAGAAGTTTATCTTATCAAGCAGCAATTTTTTTTTTTAATTTTTTAAAGAGGAATTTAATCAACAAAGACTGGAAGAGCAGAGCTCACAGGTTACTTTCCTCAGATGCACACACAAAAACCCATTACTGGCATGACAACCAGGGGACTGTGTAGTAAGATAGGGTCTGGCGGCCGGAAGATATCGGGCTGTACGGAAAGGTAAGACACCCCTCTCTCTCTCCTAGTAGCCAATAGCACTTAGCCTGTGATGTAAGCAGGCGGAAGTGACGTAGTGAACCCACACCATATAGTACTGTGTCGCACAGCATTAAACGCCATTTGCAGCATCCTCATATTGGTGTCAGTGCTCATTGGCCCAGAGACGGGGTGTGTGTTTGTCTCTGTGCCTCCTCGACCGGACGGGACGTTGCGGGATAACAACTGCAACAGGACTGTCAGATAGAAGAAGGAGCCAATTTACTTCCATAGCAGGGAAGTGCAGATAGTGGAATTAAGATCTGGGAGGATGACAGGGTGAAATGGGGAAGTTTTATTTTTCTCATTTGCTGTTTATTCTGTAATTCTTCTGCTTTCAGGAACATCCCCACACACACCCCAATCCCCAGACTAAATGCAATACTATTCCATTTCAGTTCCCCTTCTTTTGTTTCTCTGGAGAAACTTAAGCTTGGCTTAAGCTTTTTTTAAAGTAAAAATGTTTTCAATGCTAGCTAGTAAGAAGATACTTTTTTGGGGAAAACATTTGACTGGGCAGTGTTTTCTGGTTTTAGATTTTATAGTTTTGGAATTAAAGTCTTGAAAGTTTGTCTATCATACGAAGTCAGAATTGACCAATGCAGAATTTCAGAAATACCACACTAACTGATTTTTATATAGGAGTAGCTTTTGTGCTTATTTACTTTAAACAACACTGTCCTGTCAGAAGTGCACAAAAATCGAAAACAAAGAGCATCTTTACGTCTTCCTACATCAGAGCTTATGGTACTGCTCTCTTTGTTAGTCTTATCTCTGTAAATATCACATGTTTGGACAGTGATACAAATACATTGAACATACTGTGTTCCTTAGAAATAAAAATTCCTATCCAAAAGACTTATGGTTTCTTGCTGAAAACAAGGGTTGTAGTGTTGGTCAGTAGCTTCTTGGAGGTTGGTTTTTTTCATGATCTAACTTATTTGTGCTTCATTTGCAGTATATAAATTCTAAATATCAAGTCTGTATTTTGGCCTTCATAAGAGTCATTGGGCATAAGGGTCATTGGCCTTCATAAGGCTAAAATACTCATAAATTTTAGCAAAAAGGGAGGAAATGTTATCTGAAAGCAAATAATTGCCACTTGCATTTAAAAATCAACCAAGCTGTCTGAAACTGGTTAAACTGGAATATTTCTTAATATTTGAACAATTAACTTTACTTGTCCATCAGTACTGGACATATGAACAGCCCTCCTGCTGCTCATCACACAGCCAAGCTCTCTGTTCTCCCTCTCTGTGCTTATTTTATTGAATAAATATTATTTAACCTTATCTGATAAGAGTCATACTGTGATGGTTAAACAGTGAAACATAACAGTCCTTCTCCCAGACAACCACTGAAGTCTGCATTCCCAATTTTTCAGAAGTCGTTCCTGGGTGGATTTTTAACTAGTTAATCATATGTTGCTGGTCTAAGAAAGTCAACTGTAGTTACATTTGCGCCTTGTTTATTTTAGTAAAATTGGCAATGTAAATAGTAGTACAGTTTGTCCAAATAAAATTTCTGACATAAATATTGCTTTGTTTTAACATCTTTCTTCTGTTATAGCATTAAATAGTAGCATTGAAGCAATGGAGTTGCTTTGAATTAATGCTTATCTTCTTGTTACTCAGTTGTAGGTTTGTATTGACTTCAATGGAGGTACAGTATATTAACAAACTAATTTTCGATGTATGGAAGAAGTGTCAGGATTTATTTTTACAAGCATTTCATTGGGGTACTACAATACTGTTGAAGAATTTTGAGCCTGTTTTGGTTTAGTGTTGTTTCTTTATGCTGTCTCTAAATTAAAGAAGAAATAAACTGGGTGTTACCTCTTGCTATCAGACACACAATGTATCTGTGGAAAGCAACTATCTAAGTGAATGTGACTATACTCCCCACAAAATTTGGAGATTAGTATGCTTTAAGATGTGTGTTGTGGGGTTTTTTTTGTGTTGGATTTGTATATGCTTGTTGAAGGGTCATCACTGCTCAGTCAGGAGAAATAAGGAACAGCATCAGGAGCAGAAGGTGCTTGCTTCTGTATACTGCACTATTGCAAAGGGCTTAAGATGCTAGAAATGATTCATTCTACAGGGCTGTAGAAAGAGGATCATGGAGATTTAACTGGGAAGGTAGAGGAAGAGTGTGCAGAGGGTCATAACTTTAAGAATACTATTTCAAGTGGTAAGTATTTGGTTACTGAATCTAATTATGATATATTTTTTAGGATTCCTATAGGAAATTCTGTGTGTAAGTGTGACCCTACACGGAATCACAGAATGTTGGGGATTGGAAG
>NW_010293044.1:0-4406 GCF_000700745.2 Antrostomus carolinensis | reverse complement strand
CATTCAGTAACTCTGCCTTCTCTGCATCTTCATGGTCAGACATCTGGTTTAGCAGGTCTAATGGAAAGCTAGCCTTCTGGGCTCCTGTGGGAGACTCAGAGAGACTGGCTAATTGAGAAGCTTACTCATCCTGTCCCAAGGTGGGTCTCAAGGATTGCCGTCCAACTGCTGACTGAAGTGCTGCTGTCTGCTGAGCAGAGAGGGGACCCAGGTGACCTACGTTAAACATCTAACTCTGAGATCATCAAAGGTGGTTGGAAAAAGCTCACCCCATTTAAGAAGGAGTGCCTCCATAGGCATGGAGAACTTGGGTGCTAGTTGAGCATCTTGGGTGGCTCAGCTGGGTCCTGCCCTGGGTGTCCCAAGGACACAACTGGGCTGCTGCCCCTCAAAGGAGGCAGAGATGAATCTCCCTCTAGTCATCGCTTTGCTTAACTTTATCAAGTCTGTGCTGCAGAAAGAAAATGGGAGGTCTATGTCTGATGTCCTTCCCTCCAATTTCCTTCCATCTGACTTCCTCCTGGATACTAATTAAAGCAATGAGTGGCTTTCCGTATCAGTAACTCAGTGTACCTTGTAAAATTCTGTTCCCTGTACATTACTCACTTCTGAAAAATTGTGATCTTCTAGCTAGGGAGGAGATAATGCATGAGGCTGATTCAGCCTGGTTTGAACATGGGAAGAAGTCTGCATTATTTCTAGTAGGTTACACAAAAGAAAAAAATTATGGACTGCAGGATAAAATTGTGCAGTGTCCATAATTCAAAGTCTTTGCAATAAGAATTAGGATACAATTATGTATTACTAATGTCTTCCTTTTCCTGTGCTCAATTTGTCATTTTGAGCATTTTAATCTTCCTAGCAAACATTTCTACCAGAGCTGATCATAAACTGCTAGTTAATTTTCACATTAAAAAAAAAAAAGCACTTTCACTTGTTTTAAAATTCCAGTTCAATTTTCAGGTTTTTAATAAAAATAAAAAACAAAACTACAAATATTTTGTATTTCTTAAACACTTGTAAAATTCATTGATTCTATTGTTGTTGGAAAACATGTAAATCTAAACTGAGGTGGAAAGTTTCCACTCAAGTTTTCTTGTTAACTAAAATCTCACTTTTGTCCCCAAACAAGGCAATTAAAAATGCAATGAGTATGCAGTATTAAATTTTCATTGATTCCAAAAGTTCTGGCAAACAAGGTAATTCAAAGAAAAATAAAACCTAAATAACAAGTCAATCAACTCACAGATACCCTTCAAAAGATACATATTACATCAAGGAAATGGCATGCTTCTACTCAGAGGATGAGTTTTCTCATGCTCCACTCTCCTAATCAGGATCTGGCCTTGAAATGCCCTGAGCAGTGGGGTTTTGTGGCTAACAGGAAATTTTGCACCAGGAGTCAGGGACATTTTCTGTGTTCAGACAGAAAACCTTGGAAGTAATAAATTCCCATTGTTAGATCATCTTGGCTTTATGAAAGTCAAAGTTCTCCCTGAAGCACAATGTTATCATGCAGGTTGGAGCTTTGTCAGTGATAACAGGATGATAAACAGAGCGTGTTTCCTACACCTAAGATCACTGTGGCATTGACATTGTAAGCACTGTATGGTACCTGGACAGGAGAATGTCCTGATCTAGCACAGCAAATCAACTGACGCCGTGAAAACCAAGGGGCATGCACCATGCTAATCTACAGTTTGCCCTATAAGAACTGTAGCTGATATAGATTAGTTATATTAACATTACTGTTTGCTTGCGATATCGTGTGCCAGTCTGTTAATATAGCACATTAGAACAAAGTCATGCATCTGGGAGGCACTAACCCCATGCTACGATGTGGGCTGAGTTCCAGCTGGTGAGAAAGCAGCTCTGGAGAAAAGAGCCTGGTGATCCTGGTGGACACCAAGTTGACCATGAGCCAGCAATGTGCCTTGGCAGCAAAGAAGGTCAACAGCCTCCTGGGCTACATGAGCAAAGGTGTAGCCAGCAGGTCGAGAGGGGAGTACAAAATCATGTACTAGCTTACAACCTCCACTTTTAAAAAGCGCACACATGGCAGAGAAGATGATCCTGATAGACTACTCATACTGATGCCACAAAGGGAAAAAACAACAGTAATAATATAATTCTTCTACACTCGCCACAGGGCCATCTTTAGAGGCTTACTAGATAACTAATGTTACTTGCTATTCCTCCCCAGCCAACCTTAATAAACATTTAACTCAAAAATGCAAACTTCACCTTCTCTTCTGTTCTACATCTCAACACAAGGTCTCATTGTCCTTAATATAAGGTCTCATTGTCCTTAACATAAGGTCTCATTCTCATTAACATATTAACATGGAGATGAGTTAGGAGGTGTTTGGAAAGTTGGTTTTTTTTCCCTCTGTTTAGAGTCCCCAGCTTTCAGTGCATGACACCTGGCAGTGTTGGGATGGCAGGAGTGAGGAGGAGGCAGGCCCCAACCCTATGGCAGGGGAAGGAAGGCTCTGGCAATGCAGTTTGGGGTACTGCACACCTGTCCACAGCAGGGCTGCACTCCCTTCTGGCAGCTTGGTTTGTCCCACTCCAGCCCAACATGTTGTGCATTGTGTCTTTCACTCTAGATTGTGTCCTACAAAGCACTTCACATGCTTGAGTTCAGTCACTTTTCCTAATCCTGAACTGGACACCAGCATAAATGTCCTTCTTCTGATGGCACTGTTGGACACAGATGTGCGTGAGCCTGGACAGACCTTCTGGGCTACCCCTGTGACTTCTTTAGTAGGGAAGTCTTCTTGCATCCATGTTCATGGTTCAAGGCAACTTTTCAGCACTGGAGGAAGGCTAAAGTGTAGTCAGAAGGCAACCAGGGAGCCAGTAAGATTTAAAAAACCCACAAAAAATATTGCATACAAGAACCCAGCAGCTGCAGAGCAGAAAAGAGAATGTGGAGTAGTTTATATGCAACTAGGTGCAAGTCAAACTGGAGTGTTTTCTGTTATCAGCATCGAAATTAACCAGCTTTAGCCAGTTCAGGTATGTCTACGTGAGTGAGAGTGAAGTGCAGCCATATTCAGGGTGATAGGGGTGCCTGGATAAGGTCAGCAAGGCTCACCTTCTTTTGGAAAAGGACATGTGTGGATCTTCGAGGCTGGTTTCAAGTAGAATAAAGAAAGAAGCACCCAGAAAGGTAATGCTCCTGTGCCAACTGCTGGGCAGATTTGTCCCCACTGCTTTGCTGGGTCATCAGATGCTTCAACATCCCAAAGTCACCAAGCAGTAACCTAAAGTACTTTGTCAGCACCTGCGAGGACTTCAGATCTGCTCCTTCTGCAGGATTAAGTTTTTCTTTCAGAGATGAGTGAAAATTACACATTGATTCAGCAACGCCCTAAAACATGAGTTGAAATGCATTTCTTTTCTCTATCAGTTTGTTCTAGAGGGATATTTTCATGGCTCACCAGAGATATTACTACATCTATTTCTCATGCAGCAGCAGCAGCCATCTGAGGTGACTTACCTCTGTGCATTTACAACTAAATTTAGAGTAACCATGCTGTAGCTCAACTCGAGACTCCCCATGCCCATGATTCAAGCATATTTATTCTGTCTCACTCTAAAATAGCTTCTCTCCCTCCAGAGGATGCTGAGGGAACTTGAAAACTCCAAAAGACACCAGGGCCGGGGAAAATTAGGACTATGGACTGTGCATTGTGTTGCCACCACAAAGCCTGCTTGCAGTGCTGTTGGGGGAACCCTAGTAGTAGAGATTAATTTCAAAACTTTTGCTTTGCTGTTGCTCCTCCAACCTGCTTTATGCTATAAAAATGTGATCTGACTATGCCAAGAGGAGATCTAGTAGGCTTACTTGGAAAATTGCAGAGCAGACTCACAGTGCCCAGTAGCTGCCAAGTTTCCACTCATCTTAGAATCATAGGATTGTTTTGTTTGTAAAAGACCTTTAAGATCATGGAGTCCAACCATAAACTTAACACTGCCAAGTCCAGCTCTAAACCACATCTCTAAGCACCACATCTACATGTCTTTTAAATACTTCCAGGGATGGTGACTCAACCACTTCCCTGGTCAGTCTGTTCCAATGCTCGACAACCCTTTTGGTGAAGAAGTTTTTCTTAATATCCAATCTAAACCTCCCCTGGTGCAACTCGAGGCCAACTTGAGGCAACTTTCCTCTTGTTCTATTGCTTGTTATTTGGGAGAAGAGACCAACACCCACTTCACTACACCTTCCTTTCAGGTGGTTGTAGAGAGCAGTAAGGTCTCCTCTCAGCCTCCTTTTCTCCAGACTAAACAACCCCAGTTCCCTCAGCTGCTCCTCATTAGACTTGTGCTCCAGACCCTTCACCAGCTTCATTGCCTTTTCAACTTTTAACTTTTTCAAATCTCCCTTTAGTGGCACC
>NW_010293043.1:16930-34074 GCF_000700745.2 Antrostomus carolinensis | reverse complement strand
TTGCCCTGTGCTGCACCCAAACGCGTTCATGGAGCCATCGTTTATACCTGACTCTTAAAATAAATAAATAAATAAAATTAGTTTTTTTGGAGGGGAGTTTTATTTTATTGCATGTCTGAGAATCTTTAAAAAAGACATAAAGGACAAAATCTTTGCTTTCTTGCTCATCATCACAGTCAGATCGTTAAATGTGCATCCCTTTACTCCTGGTTTGTGTTTGCCTGAAGTCGTCTCTGTGGTTGTTAATGATCAGTTATTTATAATCAATTATAATCAGTTATTTAATTTAACGGGGATGCTTTTTCCATGAGCTCCTCTTTCTCTTTGTAGGATGGAAAGATGTAGTGTAACTGTGGCTATTTTTACTGAACTACTCTTACTTGCTCGAGGTTTTTATTAACCTTGACCACTTTAAATCACCTTTTTGGACTCCAAAACAGAAAACCACAGTGAATGACAATAGGAATACACCAATATCTTTCTTTAACCCATCACATGGTTTGGTTATAGTGACGTGCCCCGGGCGTGCAGTGGTTCCCTCTGATGTTCGAAGGAGAGCTGCAGTAGTTTCAGTGACTTTGTGGCGTGTCCAAAGTGAGCATGTCCTTAAACCTTTGTCAGTAGAAACATTTCCTGCACCGCATGAATTGTAGTGATTCAGTTGACAAGGCTGCTCAAACGCTAGTTAAATATCACTGTCATTTGCCACTTAAACGTTAGTGGCACCTTCCATGTAGGTTAAACTTTCTAAGGCTGATGTGCTGCTAATTACTGTGTGCCTGGGTATCGCACTTGTTGCTGCATTAGGCTCCTTGTGTCTTCAGATCTCTTCAATGGGGAGCTGTAGGGTGAGGTAAAGGCAGTATTAAAATGCAAACAATGAATGTCTAAGTTCCTTGATATGGTAGTGTTACTGGAAAAGAGCTGGTGTTCAAGGTTCTTTGTATTTTTTTATCTTATTATTACTTCCTATCCTTGCTGTTCACTCATTTAATCTGTTGACAGTGTTTTTCCATGGTTTGTTCCTCTGTTTTTAACTTTGTACTGTTACTCTATCTGTGACTTTCTATTTTGTCTCACATCTCCTTTTGTTTTGCTGACTCTTGTAATTTTAAATCCTGTCTGAAAATGTTTACTTTCTGCAACTCTTCATCACTCAATATTGTTTCTTATTCTTGTAACTCAGCATTTCTTTTTTTGTTGGCGTGATTTGTTGTTTGGTTTTGTTCTGTCTCGTTGGTGTGTTCTGTTATTTGGGGGAAGCTAAATTGGACTTACTTTTACTTTTTATTATGTTGAGAAATGTTCCTCATTTCTGAGAACACCTGCTTGTCTACAGTCATAGACACTTCTACTGTGACGGGCACTGGTACAACTGCGTGTCATGTGTTGAATATGTGTTGGTGTTCCCATGTGCAGTCTGCAGGCTGATGATGCTCCCCTTGTCCCTTGGAGTTAGGGCAGGATATTTACCCCCAGTTTTATAAACGGGAAGCCAAGATCAAAGCTTGCTTAAGGCACATGGGAACTCTTTAGCAGAAGAAAGAATTGAACTGGAGCCAACACCTGAACTAACAGACCATCTAGGCTTTCTTTTAGCCAGCTAACCCAGCTCAAGAAAACTACTTGGGATGAGACATGACTCCTGTGTGCATCTCTCCTTCAGCGGCAGGCCAGGAGTTGAAGAATGCTGATGTTGCTCTATTAGCTTTTCAATACAGGTTTTTTGTGCCCTGCTCCCTGGCATGGTAAAGGCAGCCGCAGAGCCAGGAGGCTGGAGTTGAGGAGCTGAAGGCCTTGAAGGAAATGTGAAGTCACCAGTGGAAAACTACTATATCTACTAAATGGGAATGCTGACCCCTCTGCTGGTGGTACGAGAGCTTGGACTGAGATTTGAAGTTGTGATGCCAAGTCATGTTACCTGCACCAGCTCTTGCAGTTACTTCCTTTGGACCGGTTGCAGCAACGTGAGAGGCAGAAAGAAACCAACTGTACTTTCGGGGAAGAAGTTTGCCCAGCTGTACATTTGGCATGTAACCATTGCTAAACTCCTGCGTCTCCCACGTTCCTGCAAACATCTGAGAAGGGGTAGCCTCATCTTCTAGAGGTGCCTCTTGTTGGTGAGGACGAAGTGGAGTAGGAGCAGGAACAATTGCTTGCTTGCTTTGTCTGATGTGGGTCCTTGTTTTATTGCTCGGGGTGCTGTTGTGAAAGGTGCTGGGCAAACTAACTTTTTGCTTATGCTATTGAGTTTATTGAGAAGTCTTGCGAAGTTGCTGGAACTTGAAATCCAGCTCAGTTCTAGTGACTCTGCAGCAGGGAGAGAGTCCTGTTTATTTTAAGCATTCAAAGGCTAATTGTTTCTTAAACAAAGTGTGAGTGAGGTCATTCTATAAATAAGATAAAAAAGTGCACGGCACCTCTCTAAGTGGGAGAGGTCTGTCATGTCGGTGGACCTTACTCCTTGAAGAGTTGAACCAGCTCAACAGATTAGTTTTGAAGGAGATTTCTAAGCAAAGGCTGTTTCAGGCATTTTAGAATATTTTTTGCTTACCTAGTAGTGCAGAAATTTTCATGTGCTCAGTTTCCCCCAGGAAATTTAAAGCCGAGGGAAAGGTACAGCTGAGCTGTTCAGATCAACTGTAGGGTCAGGTTAATATCTACCATAACCCCAGAGTGGAAGTCTTCCTCTTGTGCAGTTTAGGGGGTCCTAACCTCGTTGTTTAGGAGACAGGGGATCTGTGCCTCTTGGCCCTGTGTCCAGGTGAGCGTGCTGGGCGGTGCTTGGTGAAGGCAGGAGTGCCTTTCCACACCTCCCTCTGCAAAAAGGGGTTGAGAATCGCTGTAACAATGAAGTTCTCTAAATGGGACCCAAAAAGTTGGGGCGCTTCTCTGAGCTGGAAAAAAACCTGTGTTCCTGTCCTTGTCTCTGCACTGTGTCTTTACTGTAAACAGCTGTTGGATGTGAGCGTGAGGGCTCTGCTTTCAGATTTGATCCCTCTTAGTCAGAAGAGGAAACCAAACCTCTCTTCCGCATCTGGGGTAGCGCTGCCGCGTGGGATGGGGGTAGGGGCAGGGAAGTCAGGTGCCGCTGCTCCGAATTCTTTCTCCTGTATCCGTATTTTAAAAGAGGGTAGTTGTGCTCAGTTTTTGGAAGAAGAGGTAAAGCCACCTGTTTCCAGGAGAATGTTCCAGGCTGTGGATCCCAAGAGGAGAGGGGCACCTCTGGGTAGTGGTACAGGAGCAGGTTTTAGGGCTCAGCATTCTCCGCTGGCTACTGCAGGTCTTTGGATTCTTGAGGTACTGAGAGTCCAAGTGATCCCCTGCTCTTTTTTTCTGCTTGACTTTGGGCTTACTCTGACTTTGGATGCTGCTCTTAGGTGCTGATGATGTGTAATCTGGCATTTTTAATCTCAAGGCTCTCCGAGTTTCCCCCTACCCTCTTTCCTTTTTAAAAAGGAGAATACTTTTGAATGTATAAACTGATAGTCTTGCAATTTAGTACTGAAAAGGAAATGTTTGGGAAAAGGAATTTACATGTATGGGTAGCTTTCTGCCATTTCAAGATCTATTTAGTACTGGATTATTGAACTGTGATAATAATGAGGTTTTTTTCCCCATTTTGAGCTTTTGGTGTGTTTTAGCTTCTCCAGAGTTGGCGGCTTTATGTCCCACAGGAGGTATGTGGCAGAGCTAGGCAATGAATCCAGGCATCTTAAGTTGTCCTAGACCAGCGTCTGAACCTCGAAATCACCTTCCCCAATATTTTGGCTGTAAATGTTGGCAGTGATACATGCTGGGAATTAGAGCTGCTATTAATCACCTATCGGTTTCAAGGAGGGGAAAAAAGTATCCTTGATTGGAGAAGTGGAAAGAAAGAAAGACATGCCAATGGCCAGCTGTTGGAAAGCTTGATGATGGGCCTGTTAGTCACCGTCAGTACCTGCGTCCCTGTCTCACGTCTGCAAACGTGCTGCTGTGCTGTCGTACCAAGAAACCTCATGGAACATAATTAATGGAGCATGCAGTAGGAGCTGCCTGCCTGGTGATATGTGGCCATGGATGATGAGGAATGCTGAGACTTATTTCTAATTAGCAGCAAAAATTGTGTTGTAGAGTGTTTGGACTAATTTCTTTTTTTTAGTTTAATGTTGAATTTTCTTGAACAAGTTCTTTTAATTTGTGGAAGCACTTGTCTCAACTTTTTTATTTGAAATTAATATCATGGTTCTATTCAGGCTCCTTCACTGAGCTTTTGTGTACATTAGTTCTCTTATTGAAGTTGGATTTCAGGTACAGATTAAGTCAGTTGTACTTTGTGAAGAGACAAGATTAAGTAGAAAGTGCTTATGGAACAGCATAAATCAAAATATTCCAAATACAACAAAGGCTAAAATGTGTCATCTTGGTGGCCTTAGGAATGATGCTGAGAGAAAAGATGGTAGTGACTGATGATACTTACCACACACCAGTGTAGTATTTTCATCAGTACACTTTTTTTTTCCCTTCTCTCCTATTGTCTGAAAATGTAAACTGTGTCTAAGGAATAGAGTATATGTCCTTTAATTTATAGCAGATTTTTCTTTCTTGTGCCAGCTGACAGAGCCTAATTATTCAGAAAAGAATAAAAAGCCTGAGGAAAGTGAGAGTGGCATAACTAGAATTACTCATCATTTAATTCTGATGCATATAGAATCAAATAATACTTAGAAGAGCGCAGGGAAGATGAATTTCGGTTTTCCTGTGGTCAAAAGTACTTGTATGTTTTATTACCTAGGTTCTTTATCCCCTGGACTGACAGTACCAATGAGATTTGACAGTTTTGATTGTGTATTTATTTTTTTTTTTAATACTATGTAGGGTTAGCATTTGAGAAATACGTTCTCTTGGCTGTCTTCCTACTGCAAAAGCACTGGTCTGAGTTCTGCAACTACTTTGAAGGTATGCTAATGTACCTGGGAACATAATTTGGCCCATTATGTGACACTTTTCAGCTATATGGTGTATTTCTTTTCTGTGATAATTTTCTTAAGCATAAGCTCTATTATATGCATTATTAAATACTCCATTGATCTTACAATAAATGCCACATAAGCAGAGATGTAGACATATAAATATAACTCTGCATCTTGCATAGCTTGCAGTTCAATACATATATCAAAGCTTATATCCTCTGTAATTATCCACTCACATTAGCAATTAGGCACTGCTCCAGCTTTGCCATTTATAATGCACTTATTTTGATGCTCATCTCAAATATTCCAACAACAGTGTTGTCTTTAAATAAACAATGAGACAAAGCGCCCTTATGGGAATGCAGTGAGTAATGAGCCCCGGAGGGGGTTTGTTTGTCTCAGAAGTTTTCCTTGCGCACAGAGCACAGCTTGGGTGTGAAGGAACATTGGATTAGACTTAATTATGGTATTATGATTTATGAGACTGTACGCTAAAATGTAATATCCTTGGTTCAAAGAGCTCATTATCAAACAGAAGTGGAGAGAAAATTGGGGTTAGGGAAATTGATTTAATGTGAAAGTGAGTTTACCCGTAAGCTGTGTGGTAGTAATAGAAATAAGAGAGACTCGCATTTTGAATTGAGACAAGTGGTGTGGCTATTACAGCTTGTGTAGTTCTTAGCTGGGCTGTGGGTAATGTGGGGAGTAGTCAGGAAAGAGATGGGTGATTGTTTAACTTGCATGACTTTAAGTCTGATTTAACTTCCTTTTACATAATGAAGGGATTAACTAAACAGTCTTTACAGGGTTCTCGGACTCACTAGAAATCAAGGTTATCCTATATTTTAAAATAAGTGCCACAGAAAAAAGAGTTTGATCAATATTTGGCTTCTGCAGCTTGGAATATTCTCTCCTGAGCAGCACGTGTGGCTCTGCGGGGTCGGGTGTTACCGCAGGGCCAAGGGTTCGAAACGCGCTGCCCTTGGCTGCTGCTGAGGCTTGGCTGAGCGTCAGCCCGCTTGCTGGGCAGCAGCACACAGCCATGTCCTCTGCACATGTATTTAATGCACTTGAAAGTCTGGTTTCTGCTTGCTTTGAAAGGTCTGTTGCTTCTTGTACGAAAAGGAGACTGGTGAATTTCATGTGACCTTGATGTACTTGATTAGGCATAATTATGGAAAAAATGGAGAAGGGAAAATGGATGGTAATCCAGGATTTTACTTTTCTCCTTGTCTGTGCTGTGTTTTGTCGCTTATTCAGGGATGCATGTTTTAATTATATTAAGGACACAAAAACTCTCATGACTGATTCTTTTAAACCTTCATTTCTTATTGGTAAATCTGATTCCATGTAATTCCTTGGATCAGTAGTTCCACCTCTAGATGTGTAGACACTTCCTGACATAGGTCCTGGTTTCAGCTGTTTATAATGATGCTAAACCTTGACTTTTTGGCCCAAAGGTAGGTGCCTGGGGCTGAATGTTTTTATGTGGGAAGTTTCAAGTAAAATGACATTTCTGAGAACAGGATAAGTGAAAAATGCATCAGTTATCCCTGTGGGGTTTTTTTTGTTTTGTTTTTGTTTTTGTTTTTTAAAAAAATGGATCTTGCAGCTGTGTGTCGAGAGCCTCCCTGAGCTGCAGTGTTGTCTCCAGATCCACTTCTCCTCCAGCATGGACAGCTTGTCCTTCCCTGCCCCTTTGGAAATTTTGCTCAGGTTTTGACAATGGTGAGTTGAGGAAAGGATTTAATTCAGAGCCCTACAACCACATGGGCTGCCTTGGTACCTGCCTCTGGCCAGAGGGCAGTGGGTGTTACCTGGCAGGGGCAGCTTCTTCTCTCTGCTGGCACTGGGCACCAAGAGGCCCCAACCTGACCTGCAGCTGTGTGGGAGGTGAATCCCAGTTCCCAGGAATTCCATCTTCTTTTCCTGAGAGGCACTGGAAAGCTTCAGTTGTCCCAACTGCTTTTTGTACCCCGTCTCTGGAGAAGTAAAAATAAATTTCTGGTTTTACTACTTCAGTTCACTTCAAATACGAAACAAACTTAAACCAAGAAATTACATTCTAGCAAGGTAGTGGATTTGATTGCAAAATTGGAAACAGTTAAACAAGGGATGCAAAAGACAGAGAGAAAACAGGCTTAAAATGTGCTTGTTATTCATGTCTTGCATTAGGTTTTGCTTGAGGTTTAGAGAGGCTACTTTAGCTCTGGCAGCCAGAAGACTGTGTCAGGAGTAGTCTTGTTGCTCTAGTGCTGTTTTTCCAACTGTCTTTCTGTGCCTGAATCTCTGTCTACCTCTGACGTTCATTTGTTTACATTTTTTTTTGATTGCTGTTGAATAGAAACAAAGCATTGTCCAAAGTGCGTGATTTTAAAACAATTCTTACTTGTAACTCAATAATGAACGAAGGAGGACTGGGCTGGGCAGCCTGGAGTCTGTGTGAGCGGTGCTGCACTGTCCTGCCGCGCACCTGAGAACGAGCCACCCCTTCCAGAGCTCCTGCAGCACTGGTTCTTCTGCTCAGGTGTACCTCAGCAAGCGAAGTGAATTGTCATTCTGAACTTCGGGCAGATTTTACAGACCATGTCTGTGAGTGCTTTTATTCCCCCCTTCCTTTTGCTCAGTAGCTTTGCCTTCTATGTGTAAAAGCACAACGGTCCTTACTGATGTGGTCCCATGCTATTGTTTGTGATGTATGGCTGACTTGCTAAGTGCACGCGATGCTCAATGGTTTTGTAACAACTAAGGTTATATATAACAAATTGTGGTACTCTGGTAATATTCTTCTATGATACATTTTAGGCAGTTCGTTTTAAATGCCCCTTTAGGTTGTTATTGCCATGTGACTGAGGGCGTGGAGTTGAAATTTATATGCAATTACTTGGCAGAAGGTGGCTAGAAGAGCATATCCAAGTGTGGTTGTTATCATTTGACACAGTAAGTTAAGCCTACTATAGCTCTTCTCTGTACAAAGAATTGATATTAAAACAGTAATCGAGTTTTTGTTCTTTGACCTCTGGCAGATAAAAATCAGTGTAATTAAAAAAAATCAACAAACCAACCCTGAAACAAGGCTTTTTATATGAATCTCAAAATATGTAAACTTGTTATGATCCAATGCTTGGACGTCTTATCTTGATTTTCTTTTAGAGGCTTGTTAGAATTTCAAACAAGTTTTTTTTCCTGCATTTGACATACACAAGTTAATGAATGTTGCAGAGGCAGCTGAAAGTATGCAGTCACAGGATTAGGAAAACAACTGCTTAAACTTATGGTAAGCCCCCAGTTTTTATACCTACTGCCCATAGTTAAAAGACAGCAATGCAGTTCTTGGGTTTTTTTTGTCCTTTTTTTTTTTTTTTTCCTTTTTTTTTGTTTTTTCTCTTTTTGGTGTAAATGTCTGCTGGTGTTCCTGTGTGCAGAGCAGAGGCAGGCTCACTACAGGAGGCTCTGAGCCACCCAGCTCTCTGCCTACCTCTGGAGGGTGCTTTGGATGAAAGCTAGAGGAGCAGCACACACAAGCCACCGAAGCATCCCCAGCCACCCCTGCAGGACATGTTTCATTTCAGTGTGGGGAATTTTGCCTGTCTCCACTGTGCATCTACATCCTGATGCCTGTGAAATTTAGTGTAGTTGTATAATCTTGAGCACTGTGATGTGGAATATTTAACTAGGCAGCTTTAGGGGGCATTCAGATGTTAGAAGAGCATATCCAAGTGTGGTTGTTATCATTTGACACAGTAAGTTAAGCCTACTATAGCTCTTCTCTGTACAAAGAATTGATATTAAAACAGTAATCGAGTTTTTGTTCTTTGACCTCTGGCAGATAAAAATCAGTGTAATTAAAAAAAATCAACAAACAAACCCTGGAATGAGGCTTTTTATATGAGTGCGACCTGTGTATTTTTATCCTGAATCTTGCAATACCTGGCACTATTTGTATATCCCAACTCCCTATGAATTTTGGATGTCCCCAGCTTCCATTTAAGCCAAAGTCAGTTGCTGTCCCTCATGAATGTGGGGAAAAGTTTGAAAATAAGATTTTTCACAAATGAAAGATGTGTAAGGAGTGCCCTGAGTTTAGAATTAATTTTCTTCTGCTAAGTTTAAATCAGAGCACATGGTTTGCAGGTGGGAAGAATAACTAACTAATGGTATGTGAGTACTTGAGACTGAAAACAGTGCTTTTTGCATGACCTTGTTGATGTTTAAAGTTAGCTGGGTTTGGATTTCTGACGGGCTTGCCAGTTGTTTCAGATAACTGAATCAGTAGTGTGCTTTGCTAAAATGTTCTCAGTCACCTTTTAAATCTGGTTAATATTTCTTTTATTGTTCTGAACAATAAATAAAGAAGGAAAGACTAGATATCGGTTTTAAAAACACAGAGAGCAGGTCTTTGTACATTTGAGTGGTGAAAAATGTTGAAATGCATCACTAAGCAAGTTCCATTTTTCTGATCAAAGAATAAAAAATTTAAGGCTACCTAGAAAGTTTAAAAAAATAATTCATTAAAAAACCCCAAACAATTAAACTGTGACAAGGGAGAAACATTAACTGCCTGTTAGCAATATTTACTTTAATATCTTGCACAATTTCTGATTTAGGTTATTGCCTTTTGCCAAGGTAGACTCAGGTTCAGCCGAAGGCACCATCCCCTTCTTGCCCTCTGCCACTTGTGAGGGTCCCAGTCTGTAGACTTCACTGCTGTTCTGAGTTGAAAAAACAGGGCCTCTTTAGAGAGCTAAAAAGACAGGCTTAAGTGAAGAGTTTTGTGGAATTTCATTTTTCTGAATTGAGGTTTTACATCAGGTTTTGCTGATGTAAGAATTACGTAGGGCAATGTCTGTAATGCTTCTCAGGTTGAAGGCCAAACTTAGTCAAGCTTTAAGGTTGAACAGGTTTCATAAGCAAGGAACTGATATAATAAATATTTTGGATTTTAGTGTTGCTGTAACAAGTTGAATACTTCAACAAATACCAGAAGTTCAATTCTTTAATAAGATTTTCAAGTATGTTTGTAGATATCCTTTCATGTCATTGCTGTCATTGTAGCATGTTATTTATAGACCGTATTAAGGATATTAGAATACAGAAAAAAATATTGTTGCCTTTAAATGATAAAAGTACAAAATAACGTAAAGAAAATTTAGTGGATATTGTGGGGAATTTTTGTTGGTGAACAGGTAATAATTTCTTTGTGTCAGGCTGTAGTGAGTTTGTTACATAATATATATTATTTTATTCAGAAAAAGTAACTAACAAAATAGTGGCAAAGATTCATGACGTTATTTCCGGTATAGATGGTCCTGCACCCGCAAATTTGTAGACTTACAAACTGCAAGTGTCATGAGGCAATTTAAAAAAAAAACAACCAACCAAGCCTGTTGAAGAGTATTCAAGTTGAGATTTCTGTTTCCCTGGCCAGATTTTCAGCAGTGCTAATAGGTAGAGTAGGGGATTTGAACATGGAACCATTCAGAGGCAGGCATCTGGCTCTTCAGAGATGGCGCTGCGATGGACCCTGGGCAGCTGGAGGATTTGGGTTAGAGGTGTGCTCAGTTCATGTTAGCAATGGCTTCTCTTGCAAAAACAAAACAAGGTCAGGACCTGGCAGGCAATAAGTCCTGTCTGTATTAACTTTTGTAGTTGAACAGGTTTTTCTGCCACTGAATGGCAATTACTGTATTTTTTTTTCCCCTATGTAATATCTAGGATATAGTAAAGCCATTAATTGTAAAGTTCTGTTATGACACCTCATTTGAAGCAATACTCAGCATTAGGCTGGTGGAGTCAAACTTGTGATCTGCAGGACCATTTCATCTGACCCATTTCCTTTCTGTGGCAGATTAAATTGCCTGCTGTGATTAGGCTGCTCATAATAGAATCATTTTACTTGAGTAGAGCTGGAAGTGGGACAGCGCTGGTTTGTGTTTTCAGCCATGGATCTGGAGTATGTTTAAAGGGAATTATTGTAATAAGGGATGGTGCACACAAGCAGAGAAGTAACTTGCCCGAAGTTGTTAACTAATTGTGGTGTATAACCAAAGTCTCCAAGTTGGGGGTCAGTGCTCTTTTTATAAATGTTGATCTAATAAGATATTCAATGCTGAGTTGCATACATTGTTTTATCTTGGCTTATCTCATAGTAAGCCTTGACGGTAAGCCAGCTGTAACAAAACTAGTTAGGTTTTTTTTAAGTGTCCATCTATCAAACTTTTTAAAAAAGAATTTATTTAAAGATGCAGAATGAGCTTTATCATTGTGAGAAACAAAGCATGTGCTGAAGAGAATTTTACACTTGCTGGCATTATTGTCATGCTCATACGTTGAATGGAACCTCATTGACACTGGTAAGTATAATTACTGTTCTTCATTTGGAGGTGTTCTTCATAACGGAGGTGCGAGATAAAATCCTTGCTCCTTTCTGCAACCAGATAGCTGCAGCAAGAGAAGTCATCACCCAACGCTCATACACTTGGTAAAGCTTGAGTAAAAACTGAACTGTGTTACCAAAGCAGCTCCTTAGAAGAAATTCAGCATTCTACAGGTGTAAGTAAGTAGAAGTACAGAGAACATAGGACAAAAACTGTCATAGGCAGAGAAAGCCTGCTTCATTGACCCAAGAATATGAAAATGAGTGTGCTGCTGAGCACTGTTCTCTTTGAAAACTGCAATCAAAGAAACTCCTGCTGTTTGATTTCTCCTGTGTCCAGGAAAACAAGAATTTATAAATTCTTTCTGAATCAAGAAAATATCTGATGCTATCTTAAACTTTTCTTTATAGTGGAAACAGTCCTTAAGTCTCCAGAACTGACATATCACTCGAGACTAACGATAACCTGGTATCATGAGAGGGATCCAACTTCCAAAATGGAAATTTGTGACTGGTATTCTTGTCTCAAAAGAGACCACAGAGAATTGATATGATTTCTGACATGAGAACTGGAAGCCTTGCAGATAGAATTAAAGCAAGAATAAAAATGCCATCTGAAAGAAAAAGAACTGGGTGCATCAGAAGGAGTCAAAGCAAAGAGGTTTCTTAAGTGAACACTTTGAATAATGATTTGCAGGTGAAAGTGAAACCTTTTATGGGCAGCAATTAAAAACTGTCTGGACAAGTCTGGGAAATGAGCAGGCAATATAGCCACTCTCAAACAGCAAGGTGGGTCAATGGAATGGTCAAAAATATATTTGCTGAGGTCCTGATCCATTTTTCCATAAAATATAGATGAGGAAAGCTTTGAATTGCTTTGTGCTTGAGCCTTAGGAGAGACTAGACTTTAGAAATTATTTTGCAGATCCCCTATCTTGCAGATCAGTTATCCTGGTGTGGAAACATAGGTAGGAGAAGATAAAGGGGAGTTCAGAAGATGTCAAAGTGATAAAATTTTTAAACTACTTGGGGACAACTCCTGTCGGTGCTTAAAATTTTAGACATTTTCATTGTATTTTATCTAAGGAGGAATGACATGGTCAGGACTATGCTGAGGCATCTTGAGAACAGCTTACCATTTGGTTGTAGGACTTAAGGAGACTGTGCTTTCACAGTCACTCAGAGATCTGGGAGCAGCAGGATGACCTTGGTGCCTTACCCAAGTGAACTCTTTGGAGGCTAGCTGCAGATATTGCCTTAGGCAGAAGATCGAATGATTACTTCAAGGAATGAGTGTTGAAAAAGAGATCACTTTTTCTTTCCTGTTCATAACTTGCAAAACCTCCTGAATAAGATGCAAAACCTCCTCAATCATCCACTTGAAGAATTTATTGTTCCTGGAATGGACTTCAGAGAAGCCAAAAGCTTTCCCAAGAGAGCATCTCAGGAGATAATGGGCTCTTGCAATCATCTTAAAGTGTAGCATCCTCTCAGAGTGGCAAGATCAAAGTTTTATGGTCATATCAAGCAAGCTTAGAGTTTAGAAATTAGATAGTACGTAGGAGGATATAGTCGTTCAGAAATTGCATCGTGGCTTTGAAACTGCTGAAATTGAGGGGGCTGCAAGAGTCATAGCTGATTTGAGAAAAAGTATGATTTGGCAAAGTGTAAGCAGGATGTGGAAAATGGTGCAGGAAATGTGATGTTTGCAAGACAGATAAGAGAGAGAGCCCCAGTGCAACAGTATCTTGTGGGGGCATCAATGGAATGTGTTGCTGAAGAGCTTATATTTTTTGTACCACAGAAGTGGTAGTTATGACTGTCCACTGACATAGTCACGACTTATTTCACAAAACACTTTTAAAGTCAGGTACTAAAGGGCACTGGCAGTAGAAGAGACTTTGCTGAATGATTTGTAAGCCATCTATGGATCGAAGGGAAATTTTAAATTAAAAGTATTTTGCTAAGTCTCTGAGATTGGAGGTTTTCATAAAAGATGCACTATCTCAGTGTGCCCACAGTCTGATGGGTGTGATAGAAAGGATCATTATGGACTCATACCTTCAACTGCCTTATTTTATACTCAAGGAAATTAGGGCACTATATCCTATTGCCTTTGGGCAACTTGAAACAGGAGTGGATGAAAATATGAATTATACTCCAGAAGTTACTTTGTTTCAATCTAAAGTAAATCTCTTTATTATAAATAAATTTTGGGGTGATGTGGACTGTGCAGAAGATCAAACACTAGACTGGCAAAGTTTGTTCAAGCCTGTTCAGTAACATGAACATCTCTTGGATGTATTTTTACAGGAAAGCCTACAGACTCCAGGGAATGACTGGATGTGAGTGATATGTAATGAATCGAGGAGAATTCAATCTCAATTGCACTTTGTGTCTCCGTTTTGTTGAGATACATGTGTTATAATAGTCTAGCTTGTAGTGACAGGTGCGTGGACTAAAGAGACCAAGTTCATGTCCAGATTAAAGAATGAAGATTTCCAGCAAGCGGAGGTGAAATAAAGCATTTTTTTCAGTAGCTGCTTTTCATCTATTATCTCAGCCTAGCAGAGGTCATAGGAAAACTAGAGGCATTTTATCCCTTTAAGCTAACAGGACCGAAAATATCTTGTCAGCTTTTCTTCCCAATCACTTCAGTCCTGGGAGGATACTGAAGATATCATATTCCTAGACTTTCCTGAGTGATGAAATGTCTTTGGGTATCTTCAAATATCTACACCTTGGCTGTGGGTATCTAGATTGGTGGATGACATTACCTGGTGAAGAAGCTTTGGAATTTCTGTTGTCTGACTGGTTTTGCTCAAGAACAGGATGTTTTTATATAATGGTGGTTTGAGGGATCACATCTGAGTGCTTGTTTTCTAAGGACTGGTGAAGGCACTCGTTATTTCTGTTAAAAACTGGTGCCGTTTTTTCTCCCTGATTTTTGCAGCCAGGAAAAATAGGGATCTGTTTTGTAAGCTGGACCTTAAATATCTTCCACGAGTTCTTGGTCCTTTTGTCTATAGAATGGGACTGAATTCTTCTGAGTGAAATGAAGTAGGTTATTTAGTTGAAGAGAAGAGGGAGGATGGTTTTCCTATGCATTCAGTGACGTATGTTTGGTCCTGGTCTCTGGGCTATGTAGCCTGAGGTGGTTCACTGTGGTTTCCTCATTTCCAGCATTTAATCTACTGTGTCAGTTGTGGAGGAACAGGAAGCCTGGTTTGTCCCTGTTACTGAACTCTGGCATCCTGAAAGAGCAGTTTGTGCTGGCAGTGGCATGCTTGGGGTATCTTTCGCACCACTGACACTCCTGCCACAGCACTTGTAGTTTGTGTGGCTGGTGGGAGGATGTTGAAGGGAAAATTTGAGCAGTAAGGGATCCACACAACCCAAACAGTAGATAATAAGTAATTATCTGTTATTGTTAAAGGGTCAATCCTATTATGCACAGTTTCTGCTTCTAGGGTAATCTTGAAAAATTAAGAGAGTCTGAATCCTGGGATGCCAACAAGCTTTGGTTTCCCATTAATTTGCAGGAAGGCGGAGATGCTCTAATCTTTGCCCAGATTAGGGATTTATCTCAGGATACTGATGACTCCACCACTACCCAGTCCCTAGATTTGAAGGTAGGACCTTTCAGGATACACAGTGCATGTGAAGGGACTGGGGATTGCTTGGAAGAAGCTGATAGGTTCTTTATAATGATATAGATGTAAATGGTTTGAGATCCTTTCTGTTAAGGCTGAACTCTCCAAGGAGAGGACTTCAACACTGCCCCAGCTGGCTAGCAGCTCTGTGTTCTGGAGATGATGGATTTTCTTTTTGGAGGCTGTTGTTCCCACCTTGAACTGGCACCTGAGTGGCCAGATGAATTTCTGTGTGTCTGGATTTCTGATTCATATTATCCCTAACACAGAAGCAACTGCTTTCAAATGGGTCTTAGCTAGAGGGAATTGCTGATGGGCACTGGGAAGTCTTATTTTACTTCTGCCACCTTTGCTACTGTGTGTTGAGAAGAGAGGAAGTGGGATATTTGTGCTGTTCCTTGCAGATGGTGAATTGAGCGCTTGCTGCTCAGGTGTTTCCTGGGCACTGTGTGTTGCCAGAAGTCAGCAGACAGTCTGATCCAAATGCCAGTTCAAAGTCTGTTCCATAACTAGGACAAGATTTGTACAAAGTTAGTTGGCAGGAACTTACACACAGCTTTGGTGAGTGTAAGTAAGTGCTGTGATACTTTTTTTCCTAATTTCAGGATGACAAGTTAGATACCAACTTTTCTTTTACATAAACATACAGCTTTGTATACAAACAAATAGCTATTTTTGGTGCTCATTTCTTAGGAAAAAAACCCTAAACTTGAAAGGTAAAAAGAAACAAAAATACCGTTCTAAAACCTCTTCAGGCTGAGGATTAGAAAAAAGAAACAACAAAGACTTGAGCTCACTTGCCACTCACATAATTGCCAACACAAAGCCGCAGACCAACCAGATGAACTGCACATTGTGAGCTGCAGGAACAATATGTACTCCTTTTAAATTGCCACAGTAATGAGCAGCAGCATACATGCAATGCAATAAATCCTTGTCTCTGCTTTCTGTTTTTCTAAGAAAGATTATCTGTTTAGGTTTAACCAATGTCTATTTTAATGGATCACAGGAGAGCAGTTAACTTCTGGTGTCTTATGTAGGGCACTGTACTGATGGAAGAATTTGTGTGTGAGTAACCTGCGGTATCGGAGATTATCATGCCTTTTGACTTGGTGAAATTTTTCAAACCACTGAGGCTGTGGATATACATTTACTCTGCAAGCTATTTTTTATCAGTGGCTGCACATCGCTCTTCACCATCAAAACAGTTTATGTGAGTGCTTCTTAACTCTCTCCAAGCAATATGAGTTCATGTAGTTAAACAATTTAGTAGATGATTTGTGCTAACGGAGTTGTCTGTTGCTTAGAGACAGTCAGGCTCTGAAAGGTTGTAACATGAAATGAATGAACTAGCCCAATGTTTACTTTTGCCCTTTCCTGCATTTGAGTCAACTTAGTCCTTTTAGTCAATGTTGTGATCTATGAGTCTTGTAACTCAAAAAAAGTATCAGGCATCACCTAAACCAAGGCTGTTTTATTTCCATGTGTGAAATAATAGAGTTCAGCTTCAGAGAGGTATGTTGGGCAAGGCTGGCAGCTACATTTTCCAGTCAGAGAAAATGCCTGAGACAACCATGTCTGTTTTAGCAGAAGGCCAGACCTTCTGCCACTCAGGCTGAAGCATCTCAATGTCCTCTTAAACGGAAGTGTTAATCATAATATAGCAGACTAATTGTTTACGTTCGTGGATGAGATTATCCCAGACAGTGTGGTGCTGTTTGACTTGGAGAAAGAACTGTATAACCAAACACAAAGCTGCACCACAGAGATAGTTGATTGGCTTTTTGATTATATTACATAAACAAAATCTGTAAAGGTGGTAAAAATGAAGCTGATTTTAGGGTGGGGTGCTGTACTATCTTTTCAGATCAGCTTATAGCTGAGTTGTATTATTTACTCTGCACAGATGAATAGGGAATCGTAGCTAAGGCAGTGAGCAGGTTCTTAATCTCAATGTGCCAGGCAAGCAGGTTTGGGTTAACTTCTGATAATGTGTAGCAGTCTAAGAGGGTTGTGGAGCAATAAGAAAAAGGACAGAATAGTTTTACTCTGCTGAATATCATTGCACAATAGTAGATTGACTTTCACAGGACTTTAAAAAGGGGAGTTATGTACACCAATTAGTTTGTTTAACTTGAAACTAGATGTGAACTTTGATAA
>NW_010293043.1:0-16903 GCF_000700745.2 Antrostomus carolinensis | reverse complement strand
CTGTCCAGTAGCAGTGCAGCCTTGCTGCTACCTTCAAAGTCACTATGGGAACCAGGGTGGCACAGATCTAAGCCTCAGGATCTCAGGCTTGCCTGTAATTGCCTTTCAGACCATACACTGACACAAAGTAACCTGAAAGGTGGAACAAGGTCTTCCTAGGAAGGACTGCTAAAATGTATCCCACTTATATATTTTTTTCCATTAAGAAACTGAAAAAGAGTAGCCTGAGAGAACTGACATCCAAAAAGGGAAACAGATAGCTTTATATTGCATGCCTCCACGGTCCCCACCACACTGGGTGATAGTTGGTCATGCAGGACTGTTCACTCTGTCACCCACAATGTTCTCACCTTTTTTCAGTTCCTTGTGGTAGCTGCATGGTTAAACGAGGTCCTTTCTTTTGTTCTTGACAGGGATCTTCTAGAGAGAGTCCACCAAAGGGCCATAAAGATGATGAGGGGCCTGGAGCATCTGCCTTACGAGGAGAGGCTGAGAGAGCTGGGACTCTTCAGCCTGGACAAGAGAATACTAAGGGGGAATCTTGTTAATGTCTATAAATACCTAAAGTGTGGGGGCCAAATGGATGGGGCCGGGCTCTTTTCAGTGGTGCCCAGTGGACAGGACAAGGGGCAATGGGCAAAAACTGGAACACTGGAAGTTCCAGACAAACTGAAGGAAAAACTTCTTTACTGTGAGGGGACGGAGCACTGGAATAAGCTGCCCAGATTGGTTGTGGAGTTTCCATCTCTGCAGATGTTCAAAACCACCCACCTGGACACTTTCCTGTGCAGCCTGGTGTAGGAAACCTGCTTTGGCAGGGGGGTTGGACTAGATGATCTCCTGAGGTCCTTTCCAACCCCCACCATTCTGTGATTCTCCTGTCACTGCTCATATTGTTTCCCCTTCCTGACTCCAGCAGGTGCAGACCTCCTGCCTTGTTGTACCTCTCATCTCCCTGAGGTCCCAAGCTCTGCCAGTGTGCAGTCCCACCGCCTGCCTTTCTCACATGTCCGATTTTGCTCCTTCCCCCTGTGACCCGTTGCTTAAGGGTATGTGTTGGGCACCTGTGGTCCTCGAGAACTGCTCACCCTAGCAGGGCAAGCTGGAAAACCCAGGTGGTTCCTCACGAGTTGCAGCCGGGGCTCTGCCCTGGGTGCAGAGGAGCTGACCCTCAGGTCTTTCCCTGCAGTGCCTCCTGCCAGCCAGCCCTAAGCAGCCGCTTGCCCAGCGTTGTGGCCGGTCCTGGTGCTGAATGGAGAAGGGGAAATGATTTTTTCCCCCTATGTATACAATGGAAGGAAACACTGTAATAGACCCAGTGAGGTAAAAAAGCTTTCCTGGCACATTACCTTGTAACATTTCTTCCTCCTGTTTCTCTGCTCCAAGCTCCCCTTGGGCTGGTGCTGTCTGTGGGGAGGCACTGGGGAGGGTCACGCCCAGCCCCTGGCCTCCCAACAGCCAGCTTTGGCCATGCCAACCCCACGGCCTGGCCTTTCCCAGGCAGAATGGCCAGGGAGCCCTTGCTCGTTGCCGGGAAGGGGCTGTCAGCGTGATGCTGTAGGCTGCGGTGGCTGTGGTGGGGGTGAAGGATGGCGGAGGGGCTTTGCTTCTCCACTGGCGTAGAGGGAGGCTGTGTGAAAACCTTGCTTTGTCCTGTTGAGAAGAGGAAGACACCTTTCCTTTTGATATGGGCAAAAGAAGGGAAGGTTTTGTGTACCTTAGCACACTGGAGGTGGGGTAGAGCAGCACCATTTCATTGCTGACATAGCAAAAGGAATAATAAAGTGTCCAGAAGTTCAGTAAAAGACAAGTAGGGGTGGGAGGGTGGAGAGAGGAAATACTTGGAGATGTCTGCAGTGCTTCCTGTTTGCTTCTGAAAATTATGAGTCAGATCCCCCACAAACAGGAGAGAGGGGTTTGAAAAACTGTGAGGATTTTAAAAAGTAATCACACATGGAGTTGTTCTCTTGATCTTCGGGGTTTTGAGCTTTCAGAGCTGGAGGCCATTTTTCACATTTCTCTGGGCAGTGGTGACAGCAGGGAACACATGCTCTTTTCCTCTTCAATAAAACAAGAGGGGTTTTTAATAGATACTCATACAGCAACAGGAAGTAGACCAAAAGATATCAAATTTCACAAGATTTGGAATAAAATGTGTGATACCATCACAGTTCTTCTGGAGTTGATTGCTTTGACTTGAAAAACTTTTGCAACATGAGTTAGTTGTAAGCCTCAAGCCGATTTGCCTTTGCTTTATGAGATAGATACTTTGGCACGGGAGGGAGAAGGTGTGTCGTGTGTGCCTGGATCGTGTTTGAGAATGACAGTGCTTTCTGCTCACTGATCCGGGAGGAACCGTGCTCCTTTCCCCAGGTAAAACATAGTTTGCATCTTCAAGACCCACCGATAACATGACTGTTAATAAGTGTGTGTACAGTAATGCACTTAAAAGGAAAAATGAAGTGGATACCATTCTTCCACTTACTGTATCACTGAGGTGGAGGCCTTTCTAGAAGACGTGATTTCTTTGTTTCTCTGCCAGTTATTTTCCAGTAAGTGTACGTACGTGATAAAGGACTCCAGCTCTCCAAATAGAAAGTGATTATTTGCAGGCGTTTTTCCTCTGTTACGATGTCAGGATAAACTGTATGAGGAGACCTGGAGAGCATTTCCTTCAGCTGAAAAAAATGCTGCAGAACTGGAGGGTTTTAATGTAAAAGGGTAAACTCATTTCTTTGTAACAGAGCTTGTTGCTGAGACACACCTTAGTAGGTGATATAACATTGGACAACTGACAGCGCAACCTGAGAGTCAGCTCTCTTTGGTGTTCAGCAGAGTTGTTGCCCTGATACTTATGTTGTGATTAAAAAGCTCTCTCATCCCAGTTAGTACTGAGAGCACAAGTGGAAGTGCTAGGTCAAGGATGAGACCAATTAAAAAAAAATGTTCTGCGATGTCTGTGTTAATAAACATACATGTGTTCCGGGGTGCTGGGAGGTGATTGTCTGTACCAGCAAGCTGCTGAGAGTTTCTGGTGTGATTTTGACACTATTGCTGTCCCCAGACCTTGTGCAGGGACAGGGCTGGAGGGTTCCTGGAAGCTCCTCCTGGAGGGTGCAGTCACCTTGGCTTGAACACTGAGGTCTGCTGGAGATGGGATTTTCCATCTCCCTTGGCCTCAGGTCCTGGAAGCGTTCTTGGGCATGTTAAATCTGCTGTTGTGAGTATAGCTTCCCTGTGTTAAAACCAGAGGGAACACCAGCCTGCCTTGTGGTCAGTTTGAGAAAAGTCTGAAGCAGTTTTGGAGTTTGAACCTGCTTATTACCTCATTTTCCCATTTTAAATGCTAGTGATGAAAGATTCACACAAGTAGCACAGCAATGGATCACATCTTTTTCCACCTTTACCTATGCCTGCAGACCTGCACAGAGCTACTCTTCTGCCATCTTGCTTATGACTGCTGTTTCTTGGCTCTTCTACTTCCCAATTCCTTCCCCTGTGGAAGGAGTGTTCCCAAGCATTTCCTCTTCAGGTTGCTTCTTGGCACTAGTGCATGTAACTCTTAAGCGAGCATGTACAGGTTGGGTGCAGGTGTGGCAAAAGGCAGCTCTGAGAGAATCTGGAACAGCTCCCAAAATCATCTGTCCCAGTAGGAAATTGGCTCTGCTTAGTTTAAAAGCAAGAAGATAGTGTAACTGTAAATTTTTTTTTTAGCTGTTTTTTGTTTGGAAGGTATTTTTAAACTTGTAGAAGAAACAGAAAAGCAAAGAGAATACACAAAAATACCTGGCCCAGCTGCAAAAATTTATAAACAGTTATCATTGCAAAATGAAAATTTAAAAAATAAAATCTTTTATTGAGAGGATTGGAACATGTTGATGTGAAGTGCTCTCTTATCCTTTAATAACTGTGCGTAATTCTCATTACCATCAGTGAGAGCTGGACACATATCAAAGGGTGAGCAGACCTCGTTCAGTGAATTCCTGCAAACCAAGTCATTGTCCCTGGAGGCAGAAGTAAACCTGAAACCAGCAGCAGGATTTTGGGAGCTGAATTACATGTTGGGTACAAGCTTGATGGTGGTTAATGCTGTTAAACCCAGAGCTGTCTCCTTTTATCTGAAAGCAAAACCAGGCAGCACCGTACTTCCAGAGCGCTGCCTTGGTGAGAAGGTGGTTGTGGGGAAGGTTTGTGTTGGTGTAAAGCCCAGTTTTGTCTCTGGTGCCAGGATATAGCATGCTGTGTGGAACGGGGCCCAGGTCCTGCTGTGTAGTTGTGGTGACACAATAGTGCTGGTCAGCAGTGAAGAATCCTCAGTGACAGCTAAAGGAAGGTATGCTAAAGAAAGGATATAAAAAGCACTGGTCAGATGTGTAGTTGCTGTTGCAAAGTGCTGTTTGACTAACTTCATTGGAATTCCGTATGTTCACGCTAGCTCAGGATTTGTCACTGTTTGAAGGCTTCTGAAATGAGGCAGCTCCTTTCTTGGTTTCGTGTCCTGACATATAACAGAGTTTGTAATCTACTATCTAAAGGAGGGGAATTTTTTTCAACTTTAGCAAAAAGTTAGGCAGTTAAGATTTGCCATTGCTGTGTGAAATGAACACTGCAAAACGTGTAAAATGTCAGCATTTTGATTAAGAAATGTTTTCCACGCACATTTTTACATAATGTGACATCAGTTGGTCTGCTGGATTATTACTGTTTATGTTACAAAATGGAGAAAGAACTTGGTTTGGTTTCCAGGATCTAGATTCCAAGTTGTGTTTGCAGGGCTGATATTTTGTGCGTATGCCATTTGTGTATGTATGTATTTGTGTATGTATGTGTTTGTCCATGTATTGTCCTAGAAATTGCTGAGGTTCATTAGAGACCTCACAGTAGCATTTGAGACTGGTTTGTCTACTTAATTTTTACATTTTGCTATTTCAGCCAAATGTCAGTTTCCCAATTCTCTCCTTTTGCTTACGCTTCCTTTGTACAGTAATGTTGCTGTTTTGATGTGTAGGTGTGAATGCCTTCATTGCCATTCTCAGTGATTAAGTCACTTTTTTGATTACTGGAAAGATATTGACATTTCTCAACAGTATTTTTCTGGGTAAACCTTTCTCTCTGTTTTCATTAAATAGTGTTAACATTGGCAAATTCAGCCTTTCTGATTCCTTTCATTAGCACACAGTTCTTCAAAACAGTCCTTTCAAGTGAATGTTCACAAATACATGCAATGTAGCTGTGGACAAAGCTGAGAAAAAAACAAACAAACAAAAAAAGAATTCTTCTGGTGCAAGCTGAATGTAGAATTTCTTTGGGTTGTGATTATTTTCTCCCCACTGCTCGCTTTGCTTTGCTTTGCTGTCTCTGGCAGAATAGGTAGCCCTGCAATGAGTTATGCATGCCTACTTGATTTTGAGACCAGGGACACGATTAACGAGACCTCTTTGCTGAAGTCACTATGTACTATAGAAATTTAAGCTACTCGGTTTGATAGGGACTGATTAGTGAACTACATACCTAAAATTAATGTAAAGATGCAGGCTTCCACAGTCCTGAAAATTCCATTTTTAGTTAACAGTGGTCACAGTGTTGGTGTTTCTAGTGTATGTTACGTCAGTATACCTAGTGATTCTACTTCATCCATGCTTTTTTACATTGGGAGAGCTGAGTGGCAGACCTGTTAGGGGTAGTTGTAAGGTGTAAGCAGAGTGTTACGTGTTTAATCTTGATTTTCTGACTTACTTCTAAGTAAGCATCATGTTTGTGTTGGGCTAAATCTTAGACTTGTTACAGTGTTTGCATTCAGTATGGAGCTAGTTGGAACAAAGGTTAAGTAGAAGAGCTGCAGAAGTTAGATTGTACTTAAAAACTTTGATGAAGGATGCCTCAGATACTCCTAAAATAAATAAAGGGGACATTTGGAGATTATCATGGACATCTGTGGTATGTGGCCTCTGCCCTGAAGAACATGAATATAAAGCCTCAGTTGAATACTGTATGTGGGATAATACTTCAAACATGCAGTATCGCAGCTGAGGAGCAGATGATGACCTCTGAATTCTAGTGTATGCTCAAAGAGCTGCAATATTTTAGCACATATGTTTGCTTATACAGTGTTGCACTTTCTGAAGTCTTATCTTGAAGTGATCAAGCTTCCATTGTAATTGTTTAATACTATGGTAATTGTAATAATACATCTTTTTTTACCTTCTTCATTTTGTGTACAAATAACTAAAATGGTCCTTCGCATCTGTCTTCTCAAGCAATAGTTAAGGGAGCTTAACTGAAACAGAAGGAAGACTTTTCTGTTTTGTTCTACTGAGAGATGCTCATGGTGCAGGCAGGAGGAATATCTCAGCCAGGTCCACCTGGGTTTCTCATCTGGGTATCAGCCAGACACAAGAAAAAATGCCAGATGTTCAGGTTGACCTAGGAGGAAAGCCTTGCAGAATGCTCTGGTACCTCCATCCCGAGATGGTTAGGGATCTCATTTTATATGCTCTGCTGAAGCGTGGCCATCTCAAAGTTACCCAAGTAGCAAATAGACGAAGGAGAGAGGAAGGCCAAGTCCAGAGGGTGTTTCATCCTCCTATTTTACACATCTGCCCTAGGGTAGGTTGTTATTGCCCTCTGGAGGTGCCTGCCTCTCAGTCTTGTCTGAAAAAGGAGCTCAGATGATGGGTTTGAGTAAAACACCTTATGCTTACATGGCTGATCTGAGGCTGCCAGAATGCCATGTTCCACCCCACCTTCAGGCAAGCTTGGCTTGGCAGCAGTGAGCTGCTGGTGGTGGTGGTGGTAGGCTCCCTCTGAAGAGCCTCCTATAAAGCCATGCACTTGGTGCTGACACTGCTGCTTATTTAAACAGCATTTCACTCCCCCAGTATGCTTCTGGGAAGGTAGGGTCATTGGGGTGAAATCTTGGCCTCAGAGACATCGGTGGAAATTTTTCCAGTAAGTTCAAAGAGAGCCAGGATTTCACCCAACAAAGAAGATGTTAGTCATGGAAAAACTGTCCAAACTCCCAGGTGATGCATATTGTTAGTGGTCTATGTTCAGCAAGCCACTACTGCTTTCAGAAAGTTTTTCTAATACTCATTTTATCTTTTTCATTTCTTAGCTTTAAAAGAATGCCTCAATGCAAATTTCATCCAAAAAAGCATGTTTTCCTGTGCAAGATTTTATTTTATCAAATGCCTTTAGGCTATCACAATATCCTGGTATGCTGGAGTTTTACTTTTCATATTAAAAAAAAAAAAAAAAAAGAGAAAGAAAGGAAGAAATCAGACATTTCCTTGGTTTTATGGGAATGTAATTTGTTTTTCAAAGGTTCTGAGACAGACTGAAGCCAAAACCAGTCTGGGAGCGCAGCACCAGCACTTTGGAGAAGTGTAGCAGGACTTTGTGTGAGTGGGGAAGGAGTTGGGTGGGGCAGGCTGGCACACCTCCTCCTCCCCTTGCCACTTCTCAAGCCCCCTTTTAACAGCAGAAAATAGGTATGCTTGGCACCACTGGGAAGTGACTTTATGTTGTACTGATGTGAGGATCTTGAAATTCTGTGCAAATGTTTATTTACTTGCCAAAAATGAGTATTCCCATGTTAAATTCAGTACCATTTTCCCAGTACATAAATTAATTCTCTATTGTACTGGCCAAGAAAATTGCAGAGTCAAGACTAACATCTAAATATTGTGTTTTCTTCCCTCCATTGTAATCTCCAAATAACACTTGATTCTATTGTAATAATTTATTTTAACTCTGTTCTTATATATTTTTTTTTTTAATTTGCACAATGCTTTAAATGCAAATGTAACTATAAAATGGATAAAAAAAATTCTACTTGAACAGGTTTCTGAAGCTTTTACAAACTAATAGCATGACTGGGTATAATACAATAAAAAAAAAAAATAACAAAGTGACTTTCAGGATTTATAGCTGGTTTACTTAAATGAACAGGCAAAACTTCTGGTTTTGTTGTTTTTGTGTTTTGGGTTTTTTTTCCCCTCTGACATGCAAGCCTGCAGGTACAGGTACAAGAATATATGAATGCACGATCAGATAAGGAAGAAAACTTTTAGGGCTGATTATTAGTGTAATTGTGAGTGCAAACGTGGAGCTGCCTACTTGCATGCTGTTGTTTCATTTCCCAGTATGTGCTTGGTATCTTGCTTTCTATGCTTGTCTCCTTGGCATCTGATAATACAGTTCACAGTGACCTGCACAAGTATTTTTCAGCATGGTGAGAATGGCCGAGTGTCCCTGATCTGTGTGGTTGTGATAAAATTCACACAAGTTCTTGTTTTACACTAAGGATGATATATGGCAAAATTATCCACTCTTTAAGACACTTCATAGAATCATAAAATCATAGAATGGTTTGGATTGGAAGGGACCTTAAAGATCATCCAGTTCCAACCCCCCTGCCATCAGCAGGGGCACCTTCCACTAGACCAGGTTGCTCAAAGCCTCATCCAGCCTGGCCTTGAACACTTCCAGGGAGGAGCAGCCACAGCTTCTCTGGGCAACCTGTTCCAGTGTCTGACCACCCTCACAGTGAAAAACTTCTTCCTAATATCTAATCTAAACCTGTCCTCTTTCAGCTTGAAGCCATTTCCCCTTGTTTTGTCATTAACTGCCCTTATGAAAAGTCCTTCCCCAGCTTTCTTGTAGCCCCTTCAGGTACTGGAAGGCCGCTATAAGATCTCCCCAGAGCCTTCTCTTCTCCAGGTTGAACAGCCCCAACTCTTTCAACCTGTCCTCATAGGAGAGGTGCTCCAGCCCTTGGATCATCCTGGTGGCCCTTCTCTGGACTTGTTCTAACTGGTCCATGTCTTTCTTTGGAATATTTTCAATACATAGAAGTTTCTTTTCCCAGAGGAGGGATATTAATTTACTAGCTCCTTTCAACCTGTATTAAGCTGTGTGTTTGTAGCAATTAAAATTTGTTCTGAATGGGAAGAGGAAACTGCTGAAATTTGAGGCAGGCAGCAGTTCAAACTTTCTAGTGTCCCTCTGTGTTTGTAGTACAGTTCTTGTTTAAATATTGTGTACTGAGATCCTCCCATTTATCAAAAGGGATTTTTAATGTGGAATCTTCCTGAATGGTACAGAGGCTTTATAGCCCTGCTACAAGTGCAAGGAAGATCCTTTTTATTTTCTATGCAAGCTGGGGTTAATGGAGGAGACCCTGAAAGATCGCAGTTGTGAAAAGATGGTGATGAAAAAATTGACTTTGGAAAGGAAGGAGACGGGAAAAAGGACAAATTTCATGCGGTGGAGCTAAATCATAGAGCTGTGAATCATTTGCATCAGGACTGGTACTCAAAAAGGAGTATGAACTCACATTTTGGGAAGGGTGAGGTATGATGATTGTAGATTTTTGGCAGGAGACTGCTTGAAGCAAGCAAGAAGTGGGCTGACCTAGATGCCTGATAAGAGGCTCAATGACATGAAAAGTGGGTGGACTCGGAGAAGAACTGGGTGGACCTGATTGTTTTGGCACTTGGGTGTTTGATGCTTGATTTCCAGGGCAGCAAAATCTTAATAACCTATTGTTCATTATTGGTTGGCTTCTTAGTGATATGACTAGCACCTCTCTTCCCAAGGGTTACTGTGTGCTGGGATGTGCGGAGTGTGGGAGAGGCTTTGTAGGAGAGAGCTGCAGTTAGGAAGGGTGGAAGGTGCTCAAGAGGAGTGTTCTGATAAGGAGGTTGTGTACATGAAGGGATGTCTGAGGAGCAAAGGACCGGAGGCTTTGGGCTGGTCCTTTGTTCACGGGGGAGCACTGAGGTTGTGTGTCTTTGGAATGTAACCTCAGCATGATTTGTGAACTGGTGCTAAACAAAGATATTACTTGGCTCCATTGAGAATTAAAATGTCCAGCTTCTTTTGCTGATGTCTGTTGTCAACATTGCCCTCTCTTCCTGCTGCTGTCAGGCCTTACACTGCTCAGAAAATCAGTGAAATGGTGATATCATTAAGACAGTAAATGCTGAGCAATTGAGAGAATGTCTTAGATCGAAAACGTTGCTTCTAGCTTAGTTTATTCAGCTTTTTGAGGAGTAAAATATTCTACATATGTGTAGAGAGTACCAAGCTGAGTGCTATTCATCCCCATCTATTATAATAGTCGCACATCAGTAGCTGTGTCTTGTATATTTTAATAAGTTACACGCATGTATGTGTAGTTACATGTATGAGAGAGTTTGTGTGCTTGTGTGTTTCGTCTTGGGTATTTATTTAGGTATTGTTTTGCTTAATAATATTGGCTATAAAAAGTGGAAGTTTTGTTGGTAGCAAGAGACCAAATACATTTCAGGATCATATTTTTTAAAAATTGAAGGCACAAATGAATATTATGTGACTGCTTTCTTGGACAATCTAAAAAGCATCTTATGTCATGAAAGAGCCCTAAAATTCATTAAATCAGTCATAATTCATTTTGTGTATTTTCTTACCCTGGTTTCTGTTCTTCTAGAATGCGACTGTATCTCAGTAGTAAATTTAGAATAACTCATAATTGTGAACAGTGTTTCTAGGATTATTGCTATACAAGTATTCCTTGACCCTTGTGCTACATCTGCAAGTTCCTAGAAACCTTTGGTGTGTTTACCTTTAGCCTGTGTTAGGTAACCAGAGGAGCTTGTAGGACATGAAGACTCATCCAGCATATATGATTCATACCTGTGAACCCAGGTACCATTTGTCTTTTCTGCCAACATACCTGCCTTATCAGTTACACTGCTCCTCTCATCGGAGTGTCCTTTCTCCTCTTTCCCCAAATCCACAGGGAGTCCCCACTGGTTCTTCACAGTCTTACTCTGGTTTTTCTTTCAGTGCAAGTCCCTGCAAAGGCTACTGCTCTACCCATTAGATTTAGTGGGAATTACTGCAAGTTATTGTTTCCCTGCTTCTGCCCAATGCCTGGGGAGCAGAGCGATATTAGAAGCTGGATGGGAAGTTTGAAGTTGTTTATATTAGGCAAGTTCTGAATACAAATGATGAAGAGTATTGGGAGAAGTTGGTCCTGTCCTTTTGTTGCTGAAACAACAAAAATGAGAGGCCCTGTATTTGAAACTGTGTAAATAAGTTTGCACAGGTGCTGCAAGATGTTACTAAGTTGAATGCTTCTACACATTTGGCTTTGCGCGTGGTGAGAAAGGACAGATTTAACCCCACCAAATGATGGGGGAAAAGGAAGGGAGAGGAAGGTAGGTGCAGGACTCTGTACAGGTGCTTTGACACCTTCATGTGACCTGGTACACTCTCCTGCTGATGTAACAGAGAGGTGAAAGCTGCCTTTACTTTTTCCCCTGCCTCTGCTGAGAAGCACCCCTTAACTCCTCGGTGTTGCTTTAGGTCGTTTCAATTCTTGTTTAATGTGGCTTTGTACACTGTAGCATGAGGTCTTAATGGTTTAAATACCTGCTAGTCTGTGAGGTTGGCAGCAGCATGGTGAGGAACTGCCCTTGCTTCCTCTGCAACCAGTGGAAAAACTTTCACTGGCTTCAGTGGGAGAATGACTGGACACCTAAGACAAGCAGTCCCTGAGCATTGTTGCTTTCAGACCCTAATTCTGCAATTACTGAGTACAAAGGGGTATGGGTAAAGTCCAGGGCCCCAATTATTGTTTTGACTTTTCTGATGATTTATCTTAAGCACCAGTGAACTACTATGCAACTTAATTACTACAGCAGTGTAATAATTACTTGGAGGCATTGTGCACAAACCAGATATTTATTGTGTTCAGGGAAGAACTTGCACAACTAAAAATCATATTGTACCTGTGCAGGGAACTCCTTTGTCATTTATATACCCCCAACATTTGAAAAACTGAAATGCAGTTATGTTGTATTTGCCAGCCACTGAATGACAACGGGGGCTACAAAGCAGTATTAGCTGCAGTTCAGCTGAAGAATTAAACCCTTTGAAGTTTGCTAAAGCTGCTTTGATGGTACAGTGGCTTGAATATTAGCAAAATAATTTAGATCAGTATTTGAATAGCTAGCAAATTAGATGGGATAATATAGTAACTTCTGCCTTTATCAGAAAAGTCTTGCCTGGTAACTTGGGCCTCCTATGCAAACCAGCGAGTGATCTTCAAACATTCTGTGCTGTGCCCTGGTCTGACAGAAGCTGCAGGTGCCCAGGACCCTTTGTAGTCAAGCCTGTTGTTCAATCTCCCACATCTCAAATGGATTGTTTGCAGGTTACAAAGGTCATGAATTTCTGATGGTTTAACGCAGTCACCTAACAGGCTGCAGTAACAAACCAACAACTGTCTTTGGGCTTGGTATGAAAAGTGGGATTTGAATATTTTGAATTGTGTATCAGAGGAAGTGGTCTGTGTGTGAGGAGCCTCTTCTGTTCCAGTCTGCAGAACAGGCTGAAGTCTTGCATCATGTGCAATGTGCAACTCAGCTCTCGCTACGGCACCATAACAAAGCACCTCCACAGTAAAGAAGTACCTACTGAGCTCTTTGAAGGACATACTGCTGGAATACAGGATGAATGTCATATACAGAAATTTGGGGGATTAAATTGTTGGAAGACTACTATATAGACAAAGCAATACTTTAGATTTCCAAAATTTAGATTTTTGTCCTGTGTTGTAAGATACTTTGTAAGAAACAAAGGTGTCAGAAGCTGAGGCACTGAGCAAGGGCTCAAGAGAGGATGTTTCTGGTCTGTCGTGCCACTGCCCTGCCACATGTCAACTGATCTTTCTGTGCTGTCATTTTGTGTCTGTGTGGTGGGGAGCAGCAGCAATTCCTTTCTCCTTTGTCTTGTCTGATGTCTGTTTCCTAATGACTGCAAAACTCATGTATGGTCCTTATCTTTGTGCCTTTAGAGAATGCTTAAATGAAAGTGATATTAATTGTTTCATGTCTATTTTCTGAGCCTTGGAAGTCTAACATGTTTGAACACTGCAGCTAACTGGCTCAGCGAGTGTGCAGGATCTTGTTTGTTTTTCTCAGCACCAGCACCTTGTTTTCTATACAGCTTTTGTTAATGGTGATGTGACACCATGATGAAAGTTTTGCATTTCATCCACAGTTGTCACAAGGGTGCACAGGTTCTCACTAAGGAACACAAGATGTTCTTTGTGAATCATGCTCAGCTTGCAATGTACTGTCCTCCATCCTGACAGGGCTTAAGGGTCAAACCTCATGGGTTCATTTAGAAAGCCTCTGAGGGATTTTGTTGAGGGGGGAGTACTTCTTGGCATTAAAATCCTTTGGCAAAACTTCTGTTAAGGAAGTCCTTTCCAGCCCAGTTTCTTCTGTGACTCCAGGTTTTAGGTGCTGTTTATAGGAAGCTTTGGCCCATTAGATCATAGACAGGGCATCTTGCAGGACTGACTCTTCCCAAGTCCTGCTTTCCAAACCTCACTTTTTTTCTTCTTAAGCCTAGTCTGACCTAGACTGTGAAAAACACAACTCTATAAGGCCATGGCAGGTCCCTTGCCTGCTCCTGGAACTGGTCAGTTCTCCTTCCTCACTGACACCTCACATTTGCATCTACATAGGTTATGAGATCTGAGCTGCTGACCTCCAAAATTCTTTATCGTTTTCACTTCTGTTTCTGAGAGCTGCAATCACACTGGGCAGCTTGTCAGCAGTCAGCTTGCTAGAGGTAGAAAATTCATGGGTGTGTTGGGGGTTCGATCTTGCTACACTCATGGCCAGATGGAAAGCCTTTGCCAACTTGAAGTGAAAACTGAATGCCTCTATTGTGTAATTTGTCTGAACCCAAATTGTGTTTTTTCTGGCAGTTTCCCACAGAAAATGCTGCTAAGACTGTTGTTGTGAAGTGGCAGGGCAGTAGTGTGTCCTTAAACATGATTTTCCTGAATAATTGTTTGAAACAGGCAGATTATTTACAGGATGCTTCCTGAAAGGAAGCTGAATTTATGTTTAGGAAGTTCTGTGATAAGATTAACAATTTATTTTTTTGAATTTTATTGTTTATTTAACTTCTAAAATATTATGAGAAATAAATTTGATTTGTTATTTAGATTTTCTGCTGTGGATTAAATAAATGCTTATTCATTTTAGCAAAGGAAAATTTTGGTTGGAGCTGAATCTTAATTCCATATACCTCCTCAGAGGAAAAAGATTAGAAATGGTGAAGAACAGCAGAATGTGTAAAGACTAAAATCCAAGGTGCTCTATCAGATTCCAGATTCAAATTCTAGATAAAACAGTGTTATGAAACAACAAGTCACTGGAGAAATCCCTCTGCATGTCCTGATCCTGTAAGCAGATCCACATACACCCTTGTGCCTGCATGAAGGCTGCTTGTTGTGCATCCCCTTAAAAGTAATGGGAGGGATGGAGGAGTCTGCACGCAGGGGACAGCTTGCACGTGTGGGGCCAAGCTAACCCGTGGTGCTTTCAGTGTCCCTTCTTGTATCAGGTACAACTGTGCCTTCCCAACACTTCTCTTTGAGGTCTTTTTCCAGGGTTCATTTAAGTGGTTCAGAGTCTCTCGAGTTGGTGAATTTTGGATTATGCCTTAGGGTAATGGCTGTGAAAATCTGACAGCTGCAGAAAGACAGACTGTTTCTGATGCAGAGTTAATGGGCTCTAATGAAAGAAAACAATAATTTGACATGTAACAGCAGTGTACATGGTGTAACAAAAGGGACTTTAACCGGATTTAAATGAAGTGGGATCTGAAACATAGGCCATAATCTAGTGCAATAGAAGAAATCCTCTTTCTTGAAGGAAAACATAGATATTTCTTTTCTTAGTTGCGCTTAGTAACTGAATAGTAGAGTTTCTAAGGTATTTTTTTAAATTAAATTGGAGAAAGGTGTAAATTTCTGTATGTGTGGTGTGACATAGGTATGCCTCTGCACTCGTATGCACTGATGTGAAATGGATGTTTTAGTAAGTGTAATAACTTTTGTTTTTCTAGGCTAGTGGATGACCGGTGTGTGGTTCAGCCGGAGGCAGGTGACCTTGCTAATCCTCCGAAGAAGTTCAGAGGTCAGTAACTGGGGATAACTTTTTTTTAATGACCGGTTGATGCATGTTCTAACTCCTTGGGCACTTTGCCTTACCAGACCTGTAACTTCCTGCATTGTTTGTGAACACATTGCCAAAGTTTCAAACTGGAATGTAAATGACCGATTTTGAGAACTAAACACCAAATCAGGAAAGGCATGAGGGATAGGTGGGAAACATGGGGAAAGGGACTGACTGATTTTCTTGTAGTCCAAGAGTTGGTTGGTCTGTTCTGTACACCGAATGCTGATCCCTCGCTGTGTGACCAACTCCTTGATCCAGTCCTTCTCTTACTGTAAATGAGAAACAAGCTCATGAGGTTCAAAACTACTCGTGCTGCTGGTTTGTTTATTTCTTTAAAAGATAAGACAACATTTTAGGGACTACCCCCAAATATTCTGTCAGCTTTTTGTTTTGCTTTTGTTTAAAACTGATTTTTCTTAACTGTCTTAGATGTGACCTTGTAGATTTGGATAATTCTGCTGTTTTGCTTAATGGAAAAAATAACAATGCACTGACAGCATGCAATTTCTACTTCTTGAATGCTAGAAAATAACTCCTGCGATATCAGAAGTTCTGTGTATTTATATGCAGGGAAGGAAATAAAACCTTTTAGTCTCGTCTGTACTTGTTTTAAGCCATTGGCTCTGGCTGGGCCAAAGCAGAGCCTTACTAGCCTGATCCAGACCTCTTTTGGCTTAAATGGACTTGGATTCTCACCTATTAGGAGACAGGGACAGTTATGACTTGCCTGGTTTAGAGCAAGGGAAACACATTTTATGGCTGCTTTTATCTGTCTCAAGGGGTTGCATTGACATTCTTAACCTTATTATTTTATTTCCAGTGTTTATTACACTGTAGTAAGTTTATGATTGCAAAAAAGTTGCATTTAAAACATTGAGAGACTGAAGTTCTACTTTCCCAAAGTATTCAAGATTTTTTTCCATTATGTATTCAGGGAATATCAGCAGTTGGTTCCAGTTCCAGCTGTGAGCATTCAGCACATCGGCAGATGCTGCATATTGAGAAAGTGAGGTTGTACACTTAGAAACTAATAGTAATAAGTACCAGTCACTTGCATGATGTTGCAGAATAACTTTGCAGCATGAATGAGGATAGCATCTAGTTCTCCAGTGCGGCTTTCAGGCTACATAACTGTGATTTCATCCTCTCACTGCCTGCAAGTATATATTTAATTCACAGCTTCAAGGTTGCTCAAAATTTCAGATGGGGATTCTTGGGACAGTATTTCTGTCACTTCACCACCCTGATGTCTTCCCAAAGTAGAACATACCCAAGTTTCTAGATGAAGCAGAGGTGACTGGAAAAGATTTGCACATGATAGGACAATTGCAGAATACAGCCAAATGCGTATGATCAGGGAGTGAACAGAGGTTAAAAAGACAACCTTATTTTTTTCATTGTCTAACGTTTGAGGGGTTAATTTTATAACTTCAGTGCAGCAGAATTCTTTTATCACAGCTCTGTGATGTTCTTTCCTAACTTGAAAAGGCAAAGAAGGAAAAAGTTGATAATGTTCTGTGTTGAGTTTTTCCATAAAACAAACAAACAAATATAAAAGTGATATCCACAGCATCAAGAATATCTGGGCACTTTGATCCAGAGTGCAGGGTTATTGAACTCTCAGTGCTAATGGCACGCCATCAGTGGTGGCAGTAGTACATGTGTACATAGATCAGATGTTAGAAGGGCATGAGACACAGACAAGATGTACAGCTGTTTGCTGCTGCTGGGGGAACGCAAGGACTGTACTCCTAAGTTACATCCCAGCTTCTGCAGGGGAATGTTTTCTATTAGTTGTAGACAGTTTTGGCTCTGTTCCCTATTGCAACCTCTGTTGCTTGCATAACTGTATTGGGTTTGTGTGGCAAGGTTTT